>NC_057796.1:300433833-300474469 GCF_018294505.1 Triticum aestivum
AGCAGGGCGGCCCGGGGCGAAAGAGGGTGGCAAGCGCCGCGAGGGCCGGGTGGCGGGCGCGGCTGTACGGGGCGGCCGACGCGGTGTACAGGGGCGGATGGCGGCATTTGGCGATGGTGGCTAGGGGCGGGGCTGTGCGAGGCCGCGGCAGAACTACAGCAGCGCGCAGCAGGGGGCAGCAGCAGAGAGCATGGGCGCGGCTGAGGTCGAGCGGGGCCGGCCGGGAGCGGGCTGGCGGCGCGATGCGGAGAAGCGGGGCCGGCGAGGCAAGGGGAGGCGGCGGCAGGTGGATGTGAGGCGAGGCAAGGTAGGTTGCACGGCGGAGCAGAGCAGCAGGTGAACGACGGCAACGCGAGCGGGGCGCAGCGGCCGGCCGAAACACGGGCAGCGTGGGCGCGGGGCAGGCGCGGGGCTCGGCCAAGAGCGGCTGGGCACGCACGAGCATGGCCCGGTGAGCAGCAATATGCAGCAGCAGCAGCAGACTGCGACGGTCGGGCGAGCTCGAGGTTGAGTGCAGGGGAGCACGGCAAGGCGAGTTGGGGCGGAGTTGGCCTCCTAGGAGTGTGCCGAGCACATCTAGGTGCTCGGTTGAGCCGAACAACGGCGATGACGGGCATGGCCGCGGAGGCAAAATCCGGACATGGCGGGTAGCTAGGCTACGGGCGCGGAAAAGATGCGCGAAGAGAGGGGAAGAAGCGGCGCTCACCGGGTGCCTCAAGGTGGCCCGCGAAAGATTAGGAGCGCAAATGCGAGGTGGATCGACGCGGTTGCAGCAACGTCGGTCGACGGAAGGGCGCGAGGCGATGGAGGAGGTTCCGGCTCGTTTCGTCTCCGTAGTGGACGGAGCGGATGACGGCGGTCTTCGTGGACGCAACAGCGAGGCGAGAGGTGCCCGGTGGCCACGACAGAGTGAGGCGGGCGACGATGGCCGCACTCGGCAATGGATCTGGAGGGGGGACGAGTGCGTGGACGAGAGAGAGAGAGCGAGGGGCGCAAGTGGGGAGCGGTGAGTGGAGGGGAGGGCTCGAGGCGTCGAGGGGACGGCGCCCTTATCCCCTCGGGGCGGCGCCGGCGAGCTGGTCGGACGGGGACGCCCCCCTGTAGCGGTCGCGCCAGGAGAACAGTAGGAGAAGGCGACCGATGGGGCAGGTGGGCTGGTTGTTTAGCTAGATGGGCCAAGTGGCCCGGGGGAAAGGGTTTCTCTTTTCTCTTTATTTTATTTTTGTTATTCATTTTCTGTTTTATTTTAAAACCACTAGCATTTGACTTTTAAATAACATGATACGGGTTGTATAATCACAATGCAATTTTTAGCCACTGCCATAAATGATTTGGTGAGAATCTAAAATAGTTTGGATCCTTTTGCAATTTAAAAAGCATTTAAGACATTATTTTAGACATTGTTTTATTTATTTTAGGGCATTAAACCAATATATGAAAATGTTGGTTCACCATTACAAATATCCAGGCATTATTTCCAGCACATTGAACATTTTAGTTTGCAAGTTTGAGAAATTTGAATTTTGGACTTAAATTTGAGTTTGAGTTGAATTATGTTTTGGATCAAGCGAGGATTAGCAACAGTAATGTGATGATCTGGCACCATTAACGGGGGATTACTGTAGCTTAATTATCCGGACGTCACAAATCTCCTCCACTACAAGAAATCTCGTCCCGAGATTTTAGGAGGTAGAAGGAAACAAAACGGGGTATTCATCTCGAAGACGATCCTCGAGTCCCCAAGTGGCTTCATTTTCAGAATGATTTGACCACTGAATTTTGATGAAATTTGATAGCCCGCTGACTGTGCGACGTTCAGTTTGAACGAGAACGCGGATCTGATGCTCTCTATAAGTGAAATCATCTTGCAGGGGTTGAGCCTTATAAGCCATGTGGTTGTTGCAATAAGACTTGTGACTCAGGGCATTGGCTATTACATTAGCGTTGCCAGGGGTATAAGAAATACCGTAGTCATAGTCTGTGATTGTTTCCATGCATCTTTGCTGACGGAGATCCAGATCTAGCTGAATAAACAATTACTTCAGACTTCGACGATCGGTGAAGATCTAGCAACGAGTACCAAAAAGGAAATGCAGCCACAACTTCAGTGCAAATTTGACTACAGCAAGTTCAAGGTCATGGACTGGGTAGTTCTTCTAGAAAGACATCTTGGAATTCACAAATGACTTGAGCGTTTTCAATTCTCTCAAGAGGAGAAGCGTTTATGCATTCAAGGAATAAATCCGTGCTTCGGCATTTCGAACAAGATGAGCATGGTAGCTTACTATCTCACTCGAAGGATGTAGTAGATGGATGGTTTTAGTGACGCAAATGATAGAAGCGGTATGTGTTTTCAACCAATGCATTCCCAGAATGAGGTCGATATTTGAAGACTTCAAAACAATGGGGGAAACATGGAATTCCAACCCTTCAATTTCAACGGGGACGTTGTGACTAACCAAGGTGGTTCGACATTGGCCCGCGGAATGCAGCTTGGAATATCGGCCAAGTGATGGCGGTTTCAACAGGTAAGGAATGCTTGTGGCTGTCCCACCACTGAGCAGCGGGACCTTTCGGTAATAAGCCGCGAAGGCGACATAGTTGGCAGGAGCTACATCAGCAGACTCCATCTCGAAAGTGATGTCACGGAGCCCCTCATCAGCATCAAGGGGTTGAGTTAAGCTGCGGTAGATGATAGGGTTGAGAAGTGCAATGTTTTGCAAAGTCACTCGGGCAGGTTGCTGATTCATAATGGAGCGCAGGAATTGAGCCATGACTTCTTTCATGAACTGGTGATTCAACATCAAACTGTTGTATCATTCCGGCCATGTATTCAGGAGGTCATGACCAGCGGATTTAACCATCCTGCTTAATGCAACGGGGGGTAGTTTAGCAAAGGGGTGGAGCAAGTGTAAGGAGTTACTCATGATGTATCCTGAACAATGAGCAAAGGCGCAGTATGTACAAAGCAGTAGTCATTGGAGACATACCGATACATATACGGAGCCAATTGCACGCTGTTCGTAAGAGTTCGGATAAGAGAAACATCATAGACATACTAGGCGTCACGCATGCACGCGATGGAGGGATACTACAACGGGACATAGCAAAGGCTACATCAACATCGGAGAAAACCATTGGAGCGAGGGATTTGCAAGTGACGACGCATGGTGCCCTCGATGAAAGGATCCTGCGGTCAGTGAACATTGTGAAGTAGAACTTGGCCCTCACTTCGAAAAAGGGGGAACACAAACCTCCGGATGGATGTGATCACGAGATCCTAATGTTAGATTTAGCAAATTCATTTAACCCGAATAGAAGAGACATCAGAGTCCTAGATTATAGACGAGGAATAAAAGATCCTAATACCACCCAATTGGCGACGTGGGCCAGTAAGCCACACAACCATGTTAGTAAATCAGTTTTTCAAAGACTAGACTCAACTTCGGCCAAGGAGTTGGAACAGGGGATCCTACAGGCAGTCGGCTCTGATACCAACTTGACACGCCCCCGATTCGACCATACACTAATCATACACGCAAATGTGTACGATCAAGATCAGGGACTCACCGGAAGATATCACAACACAACTCTAGACACAAATAAAACAATACAAGCTTCATATTACAAGCCAGGGGCCTCGAGGGCTCGAATACAGAAGCTCGAAACACAAGCATCCGCGGAAGCAACAATATCTTAGTACAGACATCAAGTTAAACAAGGCTGCCTTAAGAAGGCAAACACAAAAGCAAGAACGATCGAAGAGGCACGACCTCCTGCCTGGGACCTCCTAACTACCCCTAGTCGTCGGCGGTCTCCATGTAGTAGTATCCGTCGGCGGTGGCATCTGGCTCCAAGGATCCACCATCTGGTTGCATCAACCGGAAAGAAGAAAGAAGGGGGAAAGGGGTAGCAAAGCAACCGTGAGTACTCATCCAAAGTACTCGCAAGCATCAGATCTATGCTAAGTATGCATTGGTATCAAATGGAAGGGTTGTATCTATGGACTGAACTGCGGAGTGCAAGAATAGAGGGGAAGGCCTAGCCTATCAAAGACTAGCATCTTCAAGCAGCTCCAAGCATCTTGCAGCATGTAGAGGACTTGGACCCTACGTCAAGACATCAACCAGGAAGGCACGAGGTAGGGGGCATGCCTACCCCCCTGGGCGCGCCCTCCACCCTCGTGGGCCCCATGTTGCTCCACCGACGTACTTCTTCCTCCTATATATACCTACGTACCCCCAAACTACCAGATACGGAGCCAAAAACCTAATTCCACCACCGCAACCTTCTGTACCCGTGAGATCCCATCTTGGGGCCTTTTCTGGAGCTCCGCCGGAGGGGGCATCGATCACGGAGGGCTTCTACATCAACACCATAGCCTCTTCGATGATGTGTGAGTAGTTTACCTCAGACCTTCGGGTCCATAGTTATTAGCTAGAAGGCTTCTTCTCTCTTTTTGGATCTCAATACAATGTTCTCCCCCTCTCTTGTGGAGGTATACTCGATGTAATCTTCTTTTGCGGTGTGTTTGTTGAGACCGATGAATTGTGGGTTTATGATCAAGTTTATCTATGAACAATATTTGAATCTCCTCTGAATTCTTTTATGTATGATTGGTTATCTTTGCAAGTCTCTTCGAATTATCAGTTTGGTTTGGCCTACTAGATTGATCTTTCTTGCAATGGGAGAAGTGCTTAGCTTTGGGTTCAATCTTGCGGTGTCCTTTCCCAGTGACAATAGGGGCAGCAAGGCACGTATTGTATTGTTGCCATCGAGGATAACAAGATGGGGTTTATATCATATTGCATGAGTTTATCCCTCTACATCATGTCATCTTGCTTAAAGAGTTACTCTGTTCTTATGAACTTAATACTCTAGATGCATGGTGGATTGCGGTCGATGTGTGGAGTAATAGTAGTAGATGCAGGCAGGAGTCGGTCTACTTGTCTCGGACGTGATGCCTATATACAGGATCATACCTAGATATTCTCATAACTATGCTCAATTCTGTCAATTGGTCAACAATAATTTGTTCACCCACCGTAATACTTATGCTCTTGAGAGAAGCCACTAGTGAAACCTATGGCCCCCGGGTCTATTTTCCATCATATTAATCTTCCAACAACAAGCTATTTCCATTGCCTTTTATTTTGCTTTTATTTTACTTTTATTTTACTTTGCATCTTTATCATAAAAATACCAAAAATATTATCTTATCATATCTATCAGATCTCACTCTCGTAAGTGACCGTGAAGGGATTGACAACCCCTTTATTGCGTTGGTTGCGAGGATTTATTTGTTTGTGTAGGCGCGAGGGACTTGTGCGTGGCCTCCTACTGGATTGATACCTTGGTTCTCAAAAACTGAGGGAAATACTTACACTACTTTGCTGCATCACCCTTTCCTCTTCAAGGGAAAACCAACGCAGTGCTCAAGAGGTAGCAAGAAGGATTTCTGGCGCCGTTACCGGGGAGTCTACGCAAAAGTCAACATACCAAGTACCCATCACAAACCCTTATCTCCCGCATTACATTATTTGCCATTTGCCTCTCGTTTTCCTCTCCCCCACTTCACCCTTGCCGTTTTATTCGCCCTCTCTTTTCCGTTCGCCTCTTTTTCGCTTGCTTCTTGTTTGCTCGTGTGTTGGATTGCTTGCTTGTCACGATGGCTCAAGATAATACCAAATTGTGTGACTTTACCAATACCAACAATAATGATTTTCTTAGCACTCCGATTGCTCCTCTTACCGATACTGAATCTTGTGAAATCAATGCTGCTTTGTTGAATCTTGTCATGAAAGATCAATTTGCCGGCCTTCCTAGCGAAGATGCCGCTACCCATCTAAATAGCTTCGTTGATTTGTGTGATATGCAAAAGGAGAAAGATGTGGATAATGATATTGTTAAATTGAAGCTATTTCCTTTTTCGCTTAGAGATCGTGCTAAAGCTTGGTTTTCGCCTTTGCCTAAAAATAGTATTGATTCTTGGAATAAGTGCAAAGATGCTTTTATATCTAAGTATTTTCCTCCCGCTAAAATCATATCTCTTAGAAACGATATTATGAATTTTAAGCAACTTGATCATTAACATGTTGCACAAGCTTGGGAGAGGATGAAATTAATGATACGTAATTGTCCTACACATGGTTTGAATTTATGGATGATCATACAAATTTTTTATGTCGGATTGAATTTTGCTTCTAGAAATCTTTTAGATTCGGCCGCGGGAGGCACTTTTATGGAAATCACTTTAGGAGAAGCTACTAAACTCCTAGATAATATTATGGTTAATTATTCTCAATGGCACACTGAAAGATCTACTAGTAAAAAAGTGCATGCGATAGAAGAAATTAATGTTTTGAGTGGAAAGATGGATGAACTTATGAAATTATTTGCTACTATCTTTTGATCCTAATGATATGCCTTTGTCTACTTTGATTAAGAATAATAATGAATCTATGGATGTGAATTTTGTTGGTAGGAATAATTTTGGTAACAACGCGTATAGAGGGAACTTTAATCCTAGGCCTTATCCTAGTAATTCCTCTAATAATTATGGTAATTCCTACAACTATTCTTATGGAAATTTTATTAAGATTCCTTCTGAATTTGAGACTAGTGTTAAGGAATTTATGAATTCGCAAAAGAATTTCAATGCTTTGCTTGAAGAAAAATTGCTTAAAGTTGATGAATTAGCTAGGAACGTTGATAGAATTTCTCTTGATGTTGATTCTTTGAAACTTAGATCTATTCCTCCTAAGCATGATATCAATTAGTCTCTCAAAGCCATGAGAATTTCCATTGATGAGTGCAAAGAAAGAACCGCTAGGATGCGTGCTAAGAAAGATTGCTTTGTGAAAGCGTGTTCTTCTAGTTTCCATGAGAATAAAGATGAAGATCTAAAAGTTATTGATGTGTCCCCTATTAAATCTTTGTTTTGCAATATGAATCTTGATAATGATGGGACTGAATATGATCCACCTTTACCTAGAAGGCGTTCCAAAAATTCGGAGTTTTTAGATCTTGATGCAAAAATTGGTAAAAGTGGGATTGAAGAGATCAAAACTTTAGATATTAATGAACCCAATATTTTTGATTTCAAGGAATTTAATTATGATAATTGCTCTTTGATAGATTGTATTTCCTTGTTGCAATCCGTGCTAAATTCTCCTCATGCTTATAGCCAAAATAAAGCTTTTACTAAACATATCGTTGATGCTTTAATGCAATCTTATGAAAAAAACTTGAGTTGGAAGTTTCTATCCCTAGAAAATTTTATGATGAGTGGGAACCTACTGTTAAAATAAAAATTAGAGATCATGAATTAAATGCTTTGTGTGATTTGGGTGCTAGTGTTTCCACGATTCCAAAGACTTTGTGCGATTTGCTAGGTTTCCGTGATTTTGATGATTGCTCTTTAAACTTGCACCTTGCGGATTCCACCATTAAGAAACCTATGGGAAGAATTAATGATGTTCTTATCGTTGCAAATAGGAATTATGTGCCTGTAGATTTTATTGTTCTTGATATAGATTGCAATCCTTCATGTCCTATTATTCTTGGTAGACATTTCCTTAGAACGATTGGTGCAATTATTGATATGAAGGAAGGGAATATTAGATTCCAATTTCCGTTAATGAAAGGCATGGAACACTTACCTAGAAATAAAATAAAATTACCATATGAATCTATCATGAGAGCCACTTATGGATTGCCTACCAAAGATGGCAATACCTAGATCTATCCTTGCTTTTATGCCTAGCTAGGGGCGTTAAACGATAGCGCTTGTTGGGAGGCAGCCCAATTTTATTTTTAGTTTTTTGCTTTTTGCTTCTGTTTAGGAATAAATATTTGATCTAGCCTCTGGTTAGATGTGTTTTTATGTTTTAATTAGTGTTCGTGCCAAGTTTAACCTATAGGATCTTCTTGGATGATAGTTATTTGATCTTGCTGAAAATTGCAGAAACTTTCTGTTCACGAAAATAATTGTTACAAATCACCAGAACGTGATAAAATATTGATTCCAATTGCTGCTGATCAATAAACAAATTTTCTAGATCTTCCTGTTTTCGTAGAACTTTTGGAGTTCCAGAAGTTTGCGTTAGTTACAGATTACTATAGACTGTTCTGTTTTTGACAGATTCTGTTTTTCGTGTGTTGTTTGCTTATTTTGATGAATCTATGGCTAGTAAAATAGTTTATAAACCATAGAGAAGTTGGAATACAGTAGGTTTAACACCAATATAAATAAAGAATGAGTTCATTACAGTACCTTGAAGTGGTGTTTTGTTTTCTTTCGCTAACGGAGCTCACGAGATTTTCTGTTAAGTTTTGTGTTGTGAAGTTTTCAAGTTTTGGGTAAAAGATTTGATGGATTATGAAACAAGGAGTGGCAAGAGCCTAATCTTGGGGATTCCCATGGCACCCCAAGATAATCTAAGTACACCAAAAAGCCAAAGCTTGGGGATTCCCCGGAAGGCATCCCCTCTTTCGTCTACTTCCATCGGTAACTTACTTGGAGCTATATTTTTATTCACCACATGATATGTGTTTTGCTTGGAGCGTCTTGTATTATTTGAGTCTTTGCTTTTTATTTTACCACAATCATCTTTGTTTTACACACCTTTTTAGAGAGACACACATGATTTGGAATTTATTAGAATACTCTATGTGCTTCACTTATATCTTTTGAGCTATATAGTTTTTGCTCTAGCGCTTCACTTATATCTTTTAGAGCACGGTGGTGGATTTGTTTTATAGAAACTATTGTTCTCTCATGCTTCACTTATATTATTTTGAGAGTCTTAAACAGCATGGTAATTTGCTTAATCCTAATATGCTAGGTATTCAAGACTAGTAAAAACTTTCTTATGAGTGTGTTGAATACTAAGAGAAGTTTGATGCTTGATGATTGTTTTGAGATATGGAGGTAGTGATATTAAAGTTGTGCTAGTTGAGTAGTTGTGAATTTGAGAAATACTTGTGTTGAAGTTTGCAAGTCCCGTAGCTTGCACGTATGGTAAACATTATGTAACAAATTTGAAACATGAGGTGTTCTTTGATTGTCCTCCTTATGAGTGGCGGTCGGGGACGAGCGATGGTCTTTTCCTACCAATCTATCCCCCTAGGAGCATGCGCTTAGTGCTTGGTTTTTGATGACTTGTAGATTTTTGCAATAATTATGTGAGTTCTTTATGACTAATGTTGAGTCCATGGATTATACGCACTCTTACCCTTCCATCATTGCTAGCCTCTTCGGTACCGTGCATTGCCCTTTCTCACATTGAGAGTTGGTGCAAACTTCGCTGGTGCATCCAAACCCCGTGATATGATACGCTCTTTCACACATAAACCTCCTTATATCTTCCTCAAAACAGCCACCATACCTACCTATTATGGCATTTCCATAGCCATTCCGAGATATATTGCCATGCAACTTTTCACCGTTCCGTTTATCATGACACGTTCATCATTGTCATATTGCTTTGCATGATCATGTAGTTGACATCGTATTTGTGGCAAAGCCACCATTCATAATTTTTCATACATGTCACTCTTGATTCATTGCATATCCCGGTACACCGCCGGAGGCATTCATATAGAGTCATACTTTGTTCTAGTATCGAGTTGTAATCATTGAGTTGTAAATAGATAGAAGTGTGATGATCATCATTTTTAGAGCATTGTCCCAAGTGAGAAAAAAAGAGAAAGGCCATAAAAAAAGAAGAGAAGAAGGCCCCCCAAAAAATGAGAGAAAAAGAGATAAGGGACAATGTTACTATCCTTTTACCACACTTGTGCTTCAAAGTAGCACCATAATCTTCATGATAGAGAGTCTCTTGTTTTGTCACTTTCATATACTAGTGGGAATTTTTCATTATAGAACTTGGCTTGTATATTCCAACAATGGGCCTCCTTAAATGCCCTAGGTCTTCGTGAGCAAGCAAGTTGGATGCACACCCACTTAGTTTCTTTTGTTGAGCTTTCATGCATTTATAGCTCTAGTGCATCCGTTGCATGGCAATCCCTACTCCTTGCATTGACATCAATCGATGGGCATCTCCATAGCTCATTGATTAGCCTCATTGATGTGAGACTTTCTCCTTTTTTGTCTTCTCCACATAACCCCCATCATTATATTCTATTCCACCCATAGTGCTATATCCATTGCTCACGCTCATGTATTGCGTGAAGGTTGAAAAAGTTTGAGATTACTAAAGTATGAAACAATTGCTTGGCTTGTCATCGGGGTTGTGCATGATGAGAGCATTCTTGTGTGACGACAATGGAGCATGACCAAACTATATAATTTTGTTGGGATGAACTTTCTTTGGCCATGTTATTTTGAGAGGACATAATTGCTTAGTTAGTATGCTTGAAGTATTATTACTTTTATGTCAATATGAACTTCTATCTTGAATCTTTCGGATCTGAATATTCATACCACAATTAAGAAGAATTACATTGAAATTATGGCAAGTAGCATTCCACATCAAAAATTCTGTTTTTATCATTTACCTACTCGAGGACGAGCAGGAATTAAGCTTGGGGATGCTTGATACGTCTCCAACGTATCTATAATTTTTGATTGTTCCATGCTATATTATATTCTGTTTTGGACATTAAGGGCTTTATTATACACTTTTATATTATTTTTGGGACTAACCTATTAACCGGAGGCCCAGCCCAGAATTGTTGTTTTTTGCCTATTTCAGAGTTTCGCAGAAAAAGAATATCAAACGGAGTCCAAACGGAATGAAACCTTCGGGAACGTGATTTTCGGAACTAACGTGATCCAGAGGACTTGGACCCTACGTCAAGACATCAACCAAGAAGGCACGAGGTAGGGGGGCGCGCCCTCCAACCTCGTGGGCCCCATGTTGCTCCACCGACGTACTTCTTCCTCCTATATATACCTACGTACCCCCAAACTACCAGATACAGAGCCAAAAACCTAATTCCGCCGCAGCAACCTTCTGTACCCGTGAGATCCCATCTTGGGGCCTTTTCTGGAGCTCCGCCGGAGGGGGCATCGATCACGGAGGGCTTCTACATCAACACCATAGCCTCTCCGATGATGTGTGAGTAGTTTACCTCAGACCTTCGGGTCCATAGTTATTAGCTAGATGGCTTCTTCTCTCTTTTTGGATCTCAATACAATGTTCTCCCCCTCTCTTGTGGAGATCTATTCGATGAAATCTTCTTTTGCGGTGTGTTTGTTGAGACCGATGAATTGTGGGTTTATGATCAAGTTTATCTATGAACAATATTTGAATCTCCTCTGAATTCTTTTATGTATGATTGGTTATCTTTGTAAGTCTCTTCGAATTATCAGTTTGGTTTGGCCTATTAGATTGATCTTTCTGGCAATGGGAGAAGTGCTTAGCTTTGGGTTCAATCTTGCGGTGTCCTTTCCCAGTGACAATAGGGGCAGCAAGGCACGTATTGTATTGTTGCCATCGAGGATAACAAGATGGGGTTTATACCATATTGCATGAGTTTATCCCTCTACATCATGTCATCTTGCTTAAAGCGTTACTCTGTTCTTATGAACTTAATACTCTAGATGCATGGTGGATAGCGGTCGATGTGTGGAGTAATAGTAGTAGATGCAGGCAGGAGTCGGTCTACTTGTCTCGGACGTGATGCCTATATACATGATCATACCTAGATATTCTCATAACTATGCTCAATTCTGTCAATTGCTCAACAATAATTTGTTCACCCACCATAATACTTATGCTCTTGAGAGAAGCCACTAGTGAAACCTATGGCCCCGGGGTCTATTTTCCATCATCTTAATCTTCCAACAACAAGCTATTTCCATTGCCTTTTATTTTGCTTTTATTTTACTTTGCATCTTTATCATAAAAATACCAAAAATATTATCTTATCATATCTATCAGATCTCACTCTCGTAAGTGACCGTGAAGGGATTGACAACCCCTTTATTGCGTTGGTTGTGAGGATTTATTTGTTTGTGTAGGCGCGAGGGACTTGTGTGTGGCCTCCTACTGGATTGATACCTTGGTTCTCAAAAACTGAGGGAAATACTTACGCTACTTTGCTGCATCAGCCTTTCCTCTTCAAGGGAAAACCAACACAGTGCTTAGGAGGTAGCATGGTGTAAGGTCGACTCTAAAGCAATCCTCGGTTGGTTCTATGGACACTGTGACACGATTGTGTGTGTGTGTGCGTTAATTTTCTCCCTAGAGGCACCATTGAGGTCTCTCCTCTCCACCCTGACTCGGAGCTCTAGCAAAATCCCAAAACCGGTCTTGGGTTGGGCTGCGATGGAGCCTTGTGTGTTGTGACCTCATTCGACCTCTCGTGGATGCATGGTTCTTCGGGACAGTGGAACTGGGGTTGTTGGGTGCTCCTTAGTTCTGAGTCCGAACATAAATTTTTGTGGAGGTTGGCAGTTACAGGTAGTTCTGACTCTTTTTGGAATGTTATTCTTTGGTGGCCAGGTGTGTGGTTGTGACCCACCGACTCCTCACCTCTGTACCAAGGCGTAAGGGGATAGGGTTCCCCTGCCGTTGACACGAACATATTGAGCGCCATAGATTTTGACCAACGCTTGCAAAATTTTATCAAGGCTAATGTGCACTATATTTTGAAGTGAAGGGAGTAACAGTTCATATGCGGTTAAGTTTATCATACTACTGCAAATATGCTGGTCGAATTATAATTTGTTCTCTCAAGAAAAACAATTTGACAACCCTTACCTGCATAACCCATAAAAATAGCCATGTATCGGTCATATCTATAGTAAATTACTCCCCGTTTGATCTAAAAATGGGTGAATTTAGAATTTGCCTACATTTCCATCGCGCATGAATAGACACCATGGTTTACATTGACCATTAATTGATACCTCCACACGTTTTTATTTACCATTATAGAGAGTATTTGCAATTGTGCTTATTTCATTCTCTATAAATATCAGCTTATCTACCTCAACATAAGTACCCCCAAACTATCATCATTCTACCTCCCACCTATTAACCACCACCGTGGACCTAAATCACGTCCTCGTGGCAGCTCACCCCAGGAATAATAGCTGATGAGGTAATTCGACAATTCGATTGTGGTTTCATTCTTCTTTCTAGCTAGTTTCTTTCTTCTGACCTAGGTCGGGATCTAAGCAGATTTATGTCAAAACCTATTCTTTCTAGGCTGACTAATAATAGGATCGTCTTTCTCTCTAAAGAAAATGGATCAACTTTAGAAATGAATGCAACAAGTTTCTCGAGGGATTTTTGATTTCAGGCTGCGCTGCTTGCTAGTGGATGTCCTTGGGATGTTTTGGGAGCCCTCACATCTTTCTCCCAAGGCCTCTTGATATTTTCTGGTTGGCTTCGAGCTTTTTCCTATCATTCCAATGAATCTGGGGACTCTGAGGCGACTAGGGTTTCCCCAACACTGCCACCCCCTCCACCCTCTCCCTCTCATGTTGCATCAGAGGTGTTCATCGGGCAAGCTTGCGTGCTTGGCGATGAAGGTCGTGGTGAGGTTTTTGCCGCTTCATTCCCTTGTGCAGACCACCCAACACACCTAGGAGGCACCCTAGATGGCAAGGTAACGTGCGTCGGATGTGCTAGACGGCTACCTTTTGTACACGAGTGGCTAGGATTAAGTTGCTTGTGGTCTCGACCCAGATTTCCCCCCTTCGCCTCCAGATTAGAAGGTCAAGATCATATCCTCCTCAACTCATTCGCCCCCACACCTGCCTTGTCTATCTTGCAGCCTTGGTCGGTTGATCAAGTGCTAGCGGGGGTTGGTGGTGTAAGGTCGAGTCTAGAGCAATCCTCGGTTGGTTCTTTGGACACTGTGACACGATTGTGTGTTTTTGCGTGCGTTGATTTTCTCCCTAGAGGCACCATTGAGGTCTCTCCTCTCCACCCTCACTCGGAGCTCTAGCAAAATCCCAAAATCGGTCTCGGGTTGGGCGGCGATGGCGCCTTGTGTGTTGTGACCTCATTGGACCTCTCGTGGACGTATGGTTCTTCGGGAGAGTGGAACTAGAGTTGTTGGGTGCTCCTCAGTTCTGAGTCCGAACATCAATTTTTTGTGGAGGTTGGCAGTTACAGATAGTTCTGACTCTTTTTGGAATGTTGTTCTTTGGTGGCCAGGTGTGTGGTTGTGACCCACCGACTCCTCGCCTCTGTACCAAGGCGTAAGGGGATAGGGTTCCCCTACCCGTTGACATGAACATAATGAGCACCATAGATTTTGACCAATGCTTGCAAAATTTTACCATGGCTAATGTGCACTGTATTTTGAAGTGAAGGAGTAACAATTCATATGTGGTTCAGTTTATCATACTACAGCAAATATGCTGCTCGAATTATAATTTGTTTAAACACCAAGCTATTACAAGGAAATATTGTTTGTTTACTGACGAGCCTTATGATTAGGATAAATGGATGAAGTACAGGAGGTCTGTCGACAAGTTGGCAATATGGAACTTGAGAAAATTCTACGCCTGCTTGCCATTTCTTCTTATTTTTCCGTTCGATAGATTTCATAACCATCTACATTTATATTCTTACTTCATCAGCTAACTCATCAGATTTCCAAACCATGTAAATTCAAATCCATACTTCATATAATCTGTTTGTCTTACCTGATACAAGAAACAACATGTGCATGTGTCACCCTTAACTAACTTCTGATGATTTGATAGACGAAACAAGGTTAGAAGTACTACTTCAGCATGTGCATGGTCCGATGCTACAAATGTGTGAAATGTCTCAAGATTCCAGCGAAAGAGGAGTTTGAGACGATCCGCAAGAGCTTTAATTGCCGAGGACTCATTATTGTACGACACGTACCCTAGTGCCCGACACTCTGGCCAATGGCCAGAGGACATTTTGCTTGGCAGCAACCTCATCTGGGTCATGGATGAGACAAGCATCCCGCTGTCGCACCTAGAGATGGAGCGACTGGTGATCACGCAGGATGGCTTGTCCAAGATGTACAACCAATACTTGCTGCCAAACAGGAAGAGAGCGTGGGCCGAAGGCAATGATGAGAAGTTCATGCAGGACAACTCACTGTTTGTGGCAAAGCTATCGACGTTAAAGCTCTACTTTTCCTGCTCAAGAACGTTAAGGAGGCCATGTGAAAGAATTTGCTATCGACGGTTGCGAAGGCTAAGAGATAATGGTTCGAGGAGATGGTTGTGTCGGATTGTGATTACTGCTACTATACCAGTGGCAGTGGCAGCAAGTAGGTAATGTGGAAGTATCAACTCTATGGATATCGTTGTGTCATGCATGGTGCTTAATAATGTGATATTTCTGCATGACACTGTATGATCCTCAATTGTTGTGAGTGTGGGTTGTTAATTAATCACTCATGTTTTGAATCATATTGTTCACCTTCATTACACATGGCTTTTTGTATATGCATGCTCAGGAGCATCTTTCGAACACCAAAGTCTTTATGTGTATGTAACATTTATAGTAATATTTTTTACCTTTAATGTGTTCGTGATATTTACAATTACCAAATTTACCTTTTATGTGTACACCACATATATAGTCAAAACTAAATAAATATGACCAAGTGTATGTCACATTCATAGTGAACTAATTTATTTTTGATGTCCATCTTTCTAAGTTATGTCCATGACCTCCATAGAGTTATGTTGCATTCATTGTAGTCATATGATTCATAATCTTAACCATGAATAACGTTCTTAACATAAGATATTTAAGCATTTCTTGTAGATTTTTTTCATAAAACTTTGGAGGCATATGTCTAGTAGACTCATTTGTGAAGAATAGCACAGAATATTATCAATAAAACCAATTCATTGTTACCAGTAAATCCATTTGTTGTCGATAAACATATATCTCATCACATACATAATGCTAGTTGAAATGACGAAATACTCTCCAGCGAAATTAGTGCTACTATATTCTCTCAAGAAAAACAATTTGACTGACGCTAATAAATTTTATCAAAAACAACTATTACATGTATATGTTTGCATAACCCATAAATATAGCCATGTATAGGTCATATCTCTATAGTAAATTACTCCCCGTTTGATCTATAAATGGGTGAATTTAGAATTTGCCTACACTTCCATCGCACATGAATAGATACCATGGTTTACATTGACCATTAATTGATACGTCCACACCTTTTTATTTACCAATATAGAGAGTATTTGCAATTGTGCTTCTTTCATTCTCTATAAATACCAGCTTATCTACCTCAACATAAGTACCCCCAAAATATCATCATTCTACCTCCCACCTATTAACCACCACCGTGGACCTAAAGCATGTCCTCAAGGCAGCTCACCCCAAGAATAATAGCTGATGAGGTAATTCCACAATTCGATTGTGGTTTCATTCTTCTTTCTAGCTAGTTTCTTTCTTCTGACCTAGGTCGGGATCTAAGCAGATTTATGTCGAAACCTATTCTTTCTAGGGTGACTAATAATAGGATCATCTTTCAATCTAAAGAAAATGGATCGGCTATAGAAATGAATGCAACAAATTTCTCGAGGGATTTTTGATTTCAGGCTGCGCTGCTTGCTAGTGGATGTCCTTGGGATGCCTTGGGGGCCCTCACATTTTTGTCCCAAGGCCTCTTGATATTTTCTGGTTGGCTTCGAGCTTTTTCCTATTATTCCAATGAATCTGGGGACTCTGAGGCGACTAGGGTTTCCCCAACACTGCCACCCCCTCCACCCTCTCCCTCTCATGATGCATCAGAGGTGTTCATCGGGCAAGCTTGCGTGCTTGGCGATGAAGGTCGTGGTGAGGTTTTTGCCGCTTCATTCCTTTGCAGACCACCCAAGACACCTAGGAGGCACCCTAGATGGCAAGGTAACGTGCGTCGGATGTGCTAGACGGCTACCTTTTGTACATGAGTGGCTAGGATTCGGTTGGTTGTGGTCTCGACCTAGATTTCCCCCCTTCGCCCATATCCTCCTCAACTCATTCGCCCCCACACCTGCCTTGTCTATCTTGCAGCCTTATTCGGTTGATCAAGTGCTAGCGGGGGTTGGTGGTGTAAGGTCAAGTCTAGAGCAATCCTCGGTTGGTTCTCTGGACACTGTGACACGATTGTGTGTGTGTGTTAATTTTCTCCCTAGAGACACCATTGAGGTCTCTCCTCTCCACCCTGACTCGGAGCTCTAGCAAAATCCCAAAACCGGTCTCGGGTTGGGCGGCGATGGCGCCTTGTGTGTTGTGACCTCATTGGACCACTCGTGGACGTATGGTTCTTCGAGAGAGTGAAACTGGGGTTGTTGGGTGCTCCTCAGTTCTGAGTCCGAACATCAACTTTTTGTGGAGGTTGGCAGTTATAGATAGTTCTGACTCTTTTTGGAATGTTCACTACTGCAGGATACTGCTAACGCGACACTATGATCAGAGACCCTTTCACGAAACTTTGTGCGATGCATTAATAACAAACGGGGATGTAAAAGAACCGTCAAAAAAGGTGCAAAACGTTTGCAATGGAGGATGCATCAAACATGGTTCAGATTTTAGTTGCGTATGCGATCCAGGGCATACGGTTCAGTCCAATGAACCGTTTGCGATGAGGCAGAACAAAAGAAACGGGAAGCCTAATGAAGGCGTGTGCGATGTACATCATACGGTTCACTCGGATGAACTGTCTGTGATTAGGCAACACAAAAGAAACGGTCAGCCAGATCAAGGTGTGTGCGATGTATAGCATACAGTTCACTCGGATGAACTGTTTGTGATTAGGCAACACAAAAGAAACGGTCAGCCAGATCAAGGTGTGTGCGATGTACGACATGCGGTTCACCCGGATGAACTGTTTGCGTTGAGACAAGAGAACAGAAACGGTTCAATATAACAAATACCATAAATATTGCAAGGTTCAAATTCAAAGATTATGACGCCCAAATTCAAACATTGAAACCGCGTAATTTCTGAAAAGGGATCAGCCGCTGACAAGTCATGTATGGGTTTGACACAATAACTTCCAATTGCTTTGCCATATGCTCTTCCAATATGAAGTTTGGCATTTTTGGAGGCACTTCCATTCCGCAGTACCAGCCGCCTCTGATAATCATACCATTAATCTTTCCTAATTAAATGCATGTTCAACCTCAGTACCCTCAGCACCTTTGCTCTGGCAAGAAAGAACATGGCGAGTGTAATCTCCGGTGGGGTCCCTCGGTAGGAGTTCAAAGTAATATTTGGGAGATGCAGATCCAGGCATTCGATGTGATTGTCGTTATCAACATCTTCCATCGGGCCTAATATGCACTGCAAAAGAAGAGAACGTGTTAGTGCCTACATGCAGTTTTGAACACTGCTACACGCCCATTTGGTTTGCAGGATTTGTAAAATGCACCAACGTGCCATCTTCGATCTGTCATGATTAACATGGGCATTTATTTGATTACAATCTAGAAACATGTAGCCTTCTTCACAAGAGGTTGGATTGGATGAAAAATTCCCTAAGAAAACTAGTATAGATGAATCCAAAGGAGAAATGCTTATGGACGACTGTAACCATATGAATGAAGCAACCAATATGCGGTGGGGGTGTATGTCCTAAAATCCTCCAAAATTCCTTCAGAAATCGTAGTACATGGTCATTGTAAACTTGGGAAAAGGTGCAAAAAATTGAACTCCCTTATGGTTAACATTTAACAGGAAAGGAACATCACCTCGATATATAGCTTCTTCAGGCACGGAAAGCATCTCAGGCAACTGAAAACTTGGTCTAGGTTGGGGACGATAGATTCTAGTGCCAAGACCTTCACTGTGCCCAGAGTGTGGGTGAAGCTTCGCTGGATGACAGATGAACATACATCTTCAAAACTAGAAATAACGTTGATATCAAGAAGGAGAGGTATATAAGGCGACTGTTGTACCTGAAAGTTGTAGTATTTGACAGACAAGTAGCCCACCACTTTCAATTTCAGCGCAGAAATGACATTGATTCTTGTTGGACCTTGTTGATCAACTACAAGTAATCTCTCAAGTGAAGGTATGTCCTGGATGACCATATTGTGGTCCACCTTTTGTGATCTCTCGTTGCAGCACCAGCAACACACATAAATAGTGCGGAGAGTCCTGGAGGTGATGTGCAAGGTACTCGACCAATTCATCGCTTGAAGACGAAGGAACTCGAGTGCAGTACAGCCACAGAGCAGGCGCTCCATGTCATCCTTTGGGATGCGGACGGCGACGAGCTCGAGGTGCTTCAGTCGTGGTAGAAAAAGAGCGGGCGCATCATTAAGGGGGGGGGGGCGGAATGGCAGTTCATGAACTTGGTGAGGCGCAGCGTGGGCGCGAAGCGGAGCGCGGACTTTGGCAGCAAGCTCATATGCCCATCATTATAACTTAGCTTCTCGAGCTGATCTATGGCGCAGGATCAGAACCACTCGTCAAGCTTGGCTCGCTCCTTGCCATTGGAACGAAACTTGCCCGCGATAAGGCCTTTGATTGGGCCATGGTGACTGCCGAGGATCTGGGAGAATGCATCTAAGCTTTGGCGATAGCCATGGCAGAGCACGTGGGCGTGGAGGAGGTCGACAAGGGTGCAGAGCCATAGGGTGCGCCACCGCCGGGAAACGGCGGCTGTCCTCGCCCGATTTCTGATTGGGAGGAGGGATATGATGACTATCAACATATCATCGGGGAGATTGTTGATGAAGTCTAGGCCTGCTGGAGTCGCTTGCGGTTCTTTCTCGACCCGCCTCCGCTTGTTGGCAGCCTCGTTCTCCACCTCGTCGGCAGGGACGGGAACCTCTGTCTCGATATTCACACCGTGCTCCGGTGCTTCAGCAGCCCCGGCGTCGCCACTCCCTCCGATGGGGCGCTTCGGCGGCATCCTCGTACACTGACGGCTTTGAGGACTCAGAGCGGCGTCGAGGATGCGGGCGGAGAGAGAGGAATTGTGTGTGTGGCGAGGATGGGGGGGTGCGGCCGCTCGGCGGTGCCATTAATATAGACCAGTGGGAGCGAGGCGGGTGGCGGTCCAAGGCTGTCTCTCTTCCTGGTGAGAATGACTGCTTAATCTCTAGTACGAATGAAATCTATGCTTAATTACTGAATTTTAGTTGCAAAAAATAGATAGTGATATTGATTTTTAGCTGCATATTTTGACAAATTGTAGTGTCTCTTGACTTAGCGCCGTAGTCTGTCTTTAATTTGCATACCGTAATCTGAACCATTTGCGTTGAAGAGATGCACAGATCCTGCGTTGAACAGCTTGTACGCTTCCCGGTGAGCCTGCGCACCGGACTGCGCTCGCACGCCTCCCGTTCAGTCAAGCAGCTGTCCACACGGCACCTCCTATAGCCATTAAAACCAAGACACGTGGCGTCACATGAATGGTTAACCGAATGCACACGGTTTGAACTATACAAACGTTTGAGATATTAAAGTGGCAGCTATTTTTTTCAAAATGCTTTGTTGGCTGTCATTATTCGAGTGCGTCTTCTCTCAAAATGGACACAAAAAATACCACAGCATGCCAGGTGCCCTTCCATGATAGCAAGCCAAGTTTCATGAATTTCAGACGAGTTTTGGATTTACTAGAATTTAAAAACCAGCCATCTCAATGTTTTGTCGGCAATCAACGGTGCCTTGGTGTTTGAAATTCATTCCCATTTCTTGCATGGGACCTAAGCATGCACCCAAGGACACATATTTGATTTTCCAACCAATTTATATGCACTGGAGCATGCGATGTAGTTCAAATTTGAATTATGCACATAAATGCATTGAAAACTCAGTTAATGCATAAAAATGTCCAAACAAACCCCAAAAAATCAGAAAAATTCACACAACACCCCTGTTGTTCTATGTTGACACGAGAAAAAAACTTGAAAGCAATAAGAGGCAATGGATATCGTTTCGTCCCCAAAGGTGGGACGTTCCCTACCGAAAACCATCATGCTTGTTGTGAGAAGCTCCGGTTTGTGAGAAGCATATACCCAAACCTGCCCCAAATGGACAAAATTTGTACCACGGCATGTCGGGTGCCCTTCCATGATAGCATGCCAAGTTTCATGAATATCAGACGAGTTTTGGATTTACTAGAATTTAAAAACCAGGCATCTCAATGTTTTGAAGGCTATCAACGGTGCCCTGGTGTTTGATAAGGATGGCAATTTTACCCATGGACATGGATACCCATGGATATTCGACCCGAATGGATAGGGTTTGGATATGCTTCTGTGCCCATGGATGACGCCCAAACCCGACCCGATTACTCGTGGGTAGGGCATGGATATAATCTTGTACCCGTGCATATACCCAAACCCGACCCGATAGTATGCCTTAATGGGGAAAAATCTGTCATCCCCACCCCACAGTCACATGTCCCACTGCAGTTTTACACTTTGTTATGTAAAACATGCAAAAGAAATTGCACAATCCCCACCACGACTTTTATTAGTTGACATTCAATACCCACTAACATACTCTAGTGCTCCTTCCCTTATTTTTATCTCCTCATTAAATGACTTGTCATTCCCATCTTTTAGAAAAAAATACTAAATGATATTAGGTTGTTAGTGGATGTTGATTTACCATAAGTTGATGTTTACAAGAAGTGAAGCCTAACTTGCCATGAGGTGAAGAATGGAAGATCTTATGTTAACTTTGTGTTATATCTTATTTATATGTCTTTAGAGGACCCAATGGATATCCTGTGGGTATGGATATCCATCGGGTTTGGACATGGACACAATTTTTCACCCATGGATTTTTTCATGGGCGGGCAAATACTGTCTTCATGGATATAGATATGGATTTGATATTGTTCAACCCGATCCAAACCCGACCCATTGCCATCCTTAGTGTTTGAAATTCTATCCCATTTCTTGCATGGGACCTAAGCATGCACCCAAGGACACAAATTTTATTTTTCAACCAATTTATATGCACTGGAGCATGCGCATGTAGTTCAAATTGGAATTATGCACATAAATGTATTGAAAATTCAGTTAACGCATAAAAATGTCCAAATGAACCCCAAAAAATCAGAAAAATTCACACAACACTCCTGTTGTTCTATGTTGACACGAGAAAAAAACTTGAAAGCAATAAGACGCAATGGATATCGTTTCATCCCCAAAGGTGGGATGTTCCCTACCGAAAACCATCATGCTTGTTGTGAGAAGCTCCGGTTTGTGAGAAGCATATACCCAAACCTGCCCCAAATGGGACAAAAGTTGTACCACAACATGTTGATGCCGCTCCATGATAGCATGCCAAGGTTCATGAATTTCAGATGAGTTTTGGATTTACTAGAATTTAAAAACCAGGCATCTCAGTGTTTTGCCGGCAATCAACGGTGCCCTGGTGTTTGAAATTCATTCCCATTTCTTGCATGGGACCTAAGCATGCACCCAAGGACACAGATTTGATTTTTCAACCTATTTATATGCACTGGAGCATGCGCATGTAGTTCAAATTTGAATTATGACAATAAATGCATTGAAAACTGTGCTAATGCATAGAAATGTCCAAGCGAACCCCGAAAAGTCAGAAAAATTCACACAACACTCCTCTTGTTCTATGCTGACACGAGAAAAAAAATTGAAAGCAATAAGAGGCAATGGATATCGTTTCGTCCCCAAACATGGGACGTTCCCTACCGAAAACCATCATGCTTGTTGTGAGAAGCTCCGGTTTGTGAGAAGCATATACCCAAATCTGCTCCAAATGGGACAAAATTTGTACCACGGCATGTTGATGCCGCTCCATGATAGCATGCCAATTTTCATGAATTTTAGACGAGTTTTGGATTTACTAGAATTTAAAAACGAGGCATCTCAATGTTTTGACAGCAATCAACGGTGCCCTGGTGTTTGAAATTCCTTCCCATTTCTTGTATGGGACCTAAGCATGCACCCAAGGACACAGATTTGATTTTTCAACCAATTTATATGCACTGGAGCATGCGCATGTAGTTCAAATTTGAATTATGCACATAAATTCATTGAAAACTTAGTTAATGCATAAAAATGTCCAAACGAACCCTGAAAAATCAGAAAAATTCACACAACACTCCAGTTGTTCTATGTTGACACGAGAAAAAAACTTGAAAGCAATAAGAGGCAATGGATATCGTTTCGTCCCCAAAGGTGGGATGTTCCCAGCCGAAAACATTCATGCTTGTTGTGAGAAGCTCCGGTTTGTGAGAAGCATATACCCAAACCTACCCCAAATGGGACAAAAATTTGTACCACGACATGTTGATGCGGCTCCATGATAGCATGCCAAGTTTCATGAATTTCAGACGAGTTTAGTTCTTGAAGGGCAGCTTCGAAGGGCTCAAGGGATACGCTGTGGGCCGGATGACCAAGAGTCGTCGCGGCAAGCTCTACATCGACGATGCAAACTGGGGCCCCGACGCCGGCTCAATTGAGTACGGGTACCGGGTCCCCTTCGGCGGAATTCATGTTTTCATTGGCAAGATTGGTGAGCCGGGCCCTGAGCCGGATCTCTGCGCCGATCTCATCGAGACGGCTCAGCGCGCACGACCCGCCCGGGCCCGGCCTGCCTTAAAGCATGCTTTTGTGGGATGTATCCATGGAGGGCTCTCTGATCGATCTGGATCTGGTGATGAGACGGCCGCCGGCTCTGATGGCGAGTCGTCCACAGATGAGTCAAACTCGTTGTATCAACTTCAAGATGGCAGGCTCACGGGTTGTTCCGATGGTGATAGTATTCCAGACCCGTTTGAGCCGCCAACTCAGGTTGGAGTCTTTATGGCCGGTGCACAGCCTGTTCAGAACCCTGCTGCTGGAGCGGGAAACCCGGTGCCCTCTCCGGCTCAGGTGCTGATGGATCTCACGGACAAGATGACGGCCTTGTTAACTGTCGCGGTTGACCCGGCGGATCAAGCTCAGCATGATGCGGAGGTGGCGCAATTAAAGTTAGATCTAGTGAAAGCTAAGGAGGACCTGGCAGCGGAAGGGATCAGGATGGCTGTAGAGAGGGCGGCTCTCGACGCCCAAACACAGTTGATCCAGGCGCAGTCTTTCTGGCTCACGATGGATCAGAACGCGTCCAATGAGGTCATGAGAAGGAGGCATCAGAAGGCCCAATCTCGGCTCCCTCTGGTTTACGATCCACGAAACCTCTTCAACACGCCAGGTGCAGGGTCTAGTAATCCGCCAGGGGTCATAGTGCCCGGGTCTGGGACCCCTATTCAGCCACAAGTGATGGGGCCTCCCCAGGTGCCCCCTGCCCCGCCTCAGTACGTGCCAATACCACCGGGTCATTATGCCAACCCGCTGGAGAACATGGTCACCGCGGCAGCACGGCTGGCGGCTCTCCCAATTGACGGCGACTCTTCGACGGCTATTGAAACCCGCCGGGTCAGGGAACTCCTTCAGACAGCACTGGCGCAACAAGAGGCGTACTCCTACAGCCGGGACAGGATCCACTCGACCCCTCGTCCAGGCCGGAGCCCGAGTTACAGCAGACACATGGTCTCAGCGACCGGCTCAAGTAACGTCCGACGCCATGACCCGCCCCCTGGCCATGGCCCGGCTCATAACGGAGCCTTTCACGCAACAGACCAAGACAGAGTGCGGCAAGAGGCAGAGCAGGTGCCTCAGTTGACGGCTTACTAGACTCCCCCGGCTTACCCGACGACGTCTGTCGACGTGGGTATCCCTACCAGGACTGGGGGTGTCCCTTGTTTAGTACCAGCTATCCGCAATGAACGTCTACCCAAGGACTTCAAAGGCCCTAGGAAGGTGCCTAATTACACGGCTGACTTACAACCCGCAGCCTGGATCGAGAGTTATGAGATGGCCATGGAACTGCTGGAGGTCAGTGAGGCGGCAATGGCCAAGTACTTCACCATGATGTTAGACGGGACTGCCCGCACTTGGTTGAAAGGGCTACCACCGAATTCCATCGGGTCTTGGGCTGAGCTGAAAGCCCGGTTCATCCAAAACTTCAAGGATACCTGTAGGCAGTCTATGTCAATTGTGGATTTGACTAACTGTAAGCAGCAGGAGGGTGAATCCACGACACATTGGGTTCGCCGGGTCAAGGAGATCATACATTCATCAGATAAGATGGATGCCGGCTCTGCAGTCTTAATGTTGGAGCAGAATTGTCGTTTCGTGCCCCTGAAGATGAAACTCGGGCGGCTTAAGCGCGACTGCAATGATATGGGTACACTGATGGCGGCTCTTGTCAAGTACGCCGATTCTGATGGTACCAAGGACCCCGCTTCAGATGATGAAAGGACAGGGAAGGGAAAGAAGAATGGCAATGGCAAGGGTCCTCAGCATAACCCGGGGAATCAAGGAGGTGGCAAGCGCAAGGCCGATGGCAGCGTAGAGTTTGTAGCCAACGCCAGCTCACAGGGTAATAACCAGTGACGCAAGGGGAGGTCCCCTCCCCGAGCCGGCGGGTCAGGCCCGACGCTGGAGCAACTGTTGAATGAGCCTTGTCCAAGGCATGGCTCTACAGAGAAGCCAGCTACCCATCTATGGAAGGATTGTGCAATCATGAAGGCCTTCAAAAATTACAATGGCCCGGGTGGCGGCTCAGGCGCCGGCGGTTTTCATGGCCCGGGCGGCGGCTCAAATTCTAATCCTCAGAACGGTCAAGGGGGCTTTAATCAGCAGTCTGGCCAGGGTCATCAACAGCAACAGGGGGGTTATCAGACCAATCCAAAGCAGCTTAGCGGTGGACAGTATCATGTGTTTACCACCAGTCTGTGTAAGCGAGATCAGAAGCTTCATAAGAGGGTTGTGAATGCTGTTGAGCCGGCGGTTCCATGCTACTTGCGGTGGTCTGAGCAGCCTATAGTGTGGAGTAGGGAGGATCACCCTCCCCGGGTGGATAATCCGGGTCACTTGGCCTTGGTGGTGGCTCATCAGGTGGGAGGATATAAGTTCACTAAGGTGCTCATGGATGGAGGCAGCAGCATCAACATCCTCTATTATGAGACGTTCCATCGTATGGGGTTGATTGATAAGAACCTCAGCCAGTCAAACACTATTTTCCACGGTGTGGTACCTGGTAAGTCAGCTTATCTAGTCGGCAAGATCGAGTTGGAAGTGGCCTTTGGAGATGAGCACAACTACAGGGTGGAAAAATTGACCTTTGAGGTGGTCAAGATAAGAAGTCCGTACCATGCCATATTTGGGCGGCCGGCTTACGCCAAGTTCATGGCACGGCCGTGTTACGTGTATTTACAGCTCAAGATGCCGGGTCATAATGGGACCATTACGGTTCATGGAAGCCGGAAGGTGGCCCTGGAGTGTGAGGAAGGCGATGCAGCTTATGCAGAATCTGTTTGTGCAACAGAGGAGTTAAAGTTTTACAAGGACAACGTTGACCCAACAGATATGACCTCTCTGAAAAAGCCGACTACGGAGCATGAGCCGGCAATGAAATTCAAGTCGGCTGATGAGACTAAACTTGTTGATTTCGTTCCAGGAGATTCATCTCAGCAGTTTAGCATCAGTGCCAATCTGGATCCAAAATAGGAAAGCGCGCTCATCGAGTTCATCCGTGAGAATAGGGACATCTTCGCATGGAAACCTTCTGACATGCCAGGTGTACCTAGAGAACTCGCTGAGCACACTCTCAATGTTGATCCGAAATTTAAGCCGGCCAGGCAGTTCCTTCGGCGGTTCAATGAGGAGAGGCGGAAAGCTATTGGTGAAGAGGTGGCCCGGCTCTTGGCGGCCGGGTTTATTGTTGAAGTCTTTCACTCAGAGTGGTTAGCTAACCCGGTCCTCGTACTCAAGAAGAACGACACTTGGCGGATGTGTGTGGACTACACGGACTTAAACAAGGCGTGTCCGGCTGATCCTTTTGCCCTTCCCCGTATTGACCAAATTATTGATGCTACGGCAGGTTGTGCGCGCTTAAGTTTCTTGGATGCTTATTCCGGTTATCATCAGATCAAAATGGCAGTTAAGGACCAGGAGAAGACGGCGTTCATCACTCCCTTTGGAGCCTTCTGCTATGTATCTATGCCCTTTGGACTCAAGTGTGCACAGGCGACTTATCAGCGTTGCGTGCAGAACTGTCTTCATAACCAGATTGGGCGCAATGTTCATGCTTATGTGGACGATATTGTGGTTAAATCTATAAAGGAGGAAACCCTGATAGATGATTTGAGGGAAACCTTTGATAATCTCCGAGTTTACAAGATGATGCTTAACCCGGCCAAGTGTGTTTTTGGTGTTCCTGCAGGCAAACTCTTGGGTTTCTTGGTTTCTGACAGAGGCATTGAAGCTAACCCGGAGAAGATCAAGGCCATCACCTCCCTGGCTAAGCCGGCGTGTATAAATGATGTTCAGCGCTTGGCGGGTCGCATCGCTGCTTTAAGCCGGTTTATAAGCCGTTTGGGTGAGAAGGCCATGCCATTATATCAGTTGATGAAGAAAACTGATAACTTTGTCTGGAATGATGCAGCTAATACTGCCTTTGAGGATTTGAAGAAGCAGCTGGCAGAGCCCCCAGTCCTTGCTGCTCCGGTTGATAAGGAGCCCTTATTACTGTGTGTGGCGGCGAACACACAAGCTGTCAGTGTGGCTGTGGTGGTGGAGCGCAAGGAAGAGGGTAAGGAGCATCCGGTTCAGCGGCCGGTTTATTATGTCAGCGAAGTGCTCATCGAGTCCAAACAGCGGTATCCACATTGGCCGAAGCTTGTTTATGGTGTGTTCATGGCGAGCCGGAAGCTTAAGCATTATTTCCAGGGTCATCCCATCACTGTGGTTAGTTCGGCTCTTCTTGGTGATATCATTCAAAACAGAGAGGCCACAGGAAGAGTAGCTAAGTGGGCCATAGAGCTCGGACCTCATGGTCTCAAATACGTGCCACGCACTGCTATTAAATCTCAGGCCTTGGTGGATTTCATCAATGATTGGACAAAGTCACAAGTGCCCGAGCAAAAGCCGGATAACACATATTGGACTATTCACTTTGATGGGTCCAGGCAGTTGGAGGGCTCGGGGGCTAGAGTCGTATTGGCTTCCCCTAAGGGTGATAAGTTCCATTATGTGCTACAATTGATGTTTCCTTGTAGCAACAACGCAGCTGAGTACGAGGCCTTGCTCCACGGTCTTCGGATGGCTAAGGAGATGAGCTTGAGCCGGGTAAGGTGTTTCGGTGACTCAGAATTGGTGGCTAGAACAAGTATCAGGCAAGTGGGACTCTAAGGACCCTCTCATGGTGGCTTATCGCCGTGAAGTTGATGCCATTGCTGGGCACTTTCAGGGCTACCAAGTAGAGCACATTGATCGCAGGAAGAACGAGGCGGTTGATGCCCTAAGCCGGCTGGGCTCTCAGCGAAAGCCGGTGCCGCCTAATACTTTCCTGGATGTCCTGTATAACCCTTCTGTTAAGTTGCCTACAGAGGAAGACTTGGCTGTCCCTGACCCGGAGGCACGACTGGTGGCGGCTCTCCACATCATACCGGACTGGACAATGCCCTATCTGGCTTACATGACCCGGGGAGAGTTGCCTGAGGATGAAGCTTTGGCCAGACAAATAACCCGGCGGGCTAAGTCAATGATTGTTATCAATGGCGAGTTGCATCACCGCAGTGTTACGGGAGCATTCCAGCGTTGTGTCTCCCCTGAGGAAGGTCAAGAGATCTTGCGTGAGATTCATGAAGGGGATTGTGGCCATCATGCCGGCTCAAAATCTCTTGTGGCCAAGGCTTTTCGTCATGGTTTTTATTGGCTGGCGGCTCATGCTGATGCGGAGGACTTGGTCAGTAAATGTGATGGTTGCCAAAGGTTCTCACGACAGGCTCATGTGCCGGCTCAGGAGCTGAGGATGATCCCAATTACTTGGCCCTTTGCGGTCTGGGGGCTTGATATGGTTGGGCCTTTTAAAAGGTCCAAGGATAAGAAGACCCACCTCTTGGTGGCAGTTGACAAATTTACCAAGTGGGTTGAAGCGGAGCCAGTTAGCAAGTGTGATGCAGCCACAACGGTTCAATTTATGAAAAAGGTGATTTTTCGCTTTGGCTTTCCGCACAGCATTATAACTGACAATGGCACCAATCTATCCAAAGGCGCCATGGAAGACTTTTGTCAACGAGAGCATATCCGACTTGATGTTTCCTCGGTGGCTCATCCTCAATCCAATGGTCAAGCTGAGAGAGCTAATCAGGAGATTCTGAAGGGCATCAAGCCCCGGCTTTTGGTCCCTTTGCAACAGACGCCGGGTTGTTGGGTGGAGGAGTTGCCCTCCATGTTATGGAGCATCAACACTACTCCTAACAGGTCTACAGGTTTTACGCCTTTCTTCATGGTTTATGGGGCAGAAGCAGTCCTCCCTAGTGACATCCGTCCTGACTCGCCTCGAGTGGCGGCTTATGTTGAGGCGGATAATGAGCAGGCGCGCCAAGATGCTCTTGACTTGTTGGACGAACAGCGTGATGTGGCAGCAGCCCGCTCAGCGATTTACCAACAAGACCTACGCCGTTATCATAGTCGCCGTGTTAAATCCCGGGTCTTCCAGGAAGGCGATCTCGTGCTCCGGCTCATCCAAGATCAAACAGATGCGCACAAGCTATCCCCGCCTTGGGAAGGGCCCTTTGTGGTTAGCAAGAATTTGCACAACGGGTCATATTACCTCATTGACATTCGGGAGCACAAAGATTCACGTAAGTCAGAGGAAGAGACCCGTCGGCCGTGGAACATAGCTCAGCTTCGGCCTTACTACACTTGAGCCACCGGCTCTCATAATGTACATATTTCTCTCAGCCATGTATATATATTATGATAAGCAATAAAGCAGGACCTCTGTCCTTTTTTCTCCTCCAAATGTGCACGTGTTGTTTTCATTGCAAGATTACATGATAACTTGAAGGAGGATCCGGCTTATGATTGTATTCGAATCTAGCCGTCGGTAATAAGGTCACTTGGGGGCTTCCTGTTCAAACATAGGTCATATTCAAACCAAAGAGAACATAGCCGTCGATACCCATTTGATTGGCAAAGTGCCGAGCTCATTGGGGAGTTTTCTTTGATCATATTTGAATCTTAGTTTAACCCCTTTGGGAGCCGACGTGGATCGTATTCGAATCAGCGTCGTTAAACAAATCTTAAAATCACTTGGGGGCTTCCTGTTCAAACATGGGTCGTATTCGAACCAAAGAGAACATAGCTGTCGGTACCCTCTTGATTGGCATCGCCACACCAACTAGGGGCTATATGATCGCATTCGAATCTTAGCATAACCCCTTTGGGACGGGTCTCTGGTCGTATTCGAACTGGAAGCCCCTAAGTTTTTCTGACTTGTAGCAAGTTCTTCTGATTATGTCAAGTATGCACGGCCGGGTCGCACTTTGCCGGCTTAACTTTGATTTGCAGTAATAGTCGAACACAATTGGTGTTATTAAGACTGGTAAACCGGAATTGAGGTACCAACCTCATAGCCCGGGTTATCTAAGCCGACAGTGTGCTTGCAGGCTGGTAAGTGTGTTGTTACGATTATATCAAGGACATCATTGAGGGCCAGTCTTTGGTGAATCATATTCCGGGTTATAGGCATAAGACTATGATTCTCCATGCGGTAAGCCGCCTCGAGACTTATGATTTGTCTTTTCATGCAGGGTAGTTAAAGACAACTATTTCAGCTTAAGGAATATGACTGATCAACTGTAACCCGGAGACATATAAGGAAGCAACTTTCATAAGGATTCAGCATTCAGCACGTGCACGATGGCACGGCACAGTTAAAGTGTTCACCCTATTCTATTACAAGACTCGTTGAGTCCAAAAGGGTGAAGCATTGTTTCACATAAATTGTCTACAGAGTTACGACGCTTGCTGGGTTGAAGTCTCCGGCTCATTCCTCTCTTCTCCTCCAGCTGTTCCCAAGGTCTGGAAAGTCGACGACTTCCAGTCGATGCCGCTCAGAGCTTCGAATTGAGCTTCCTCGTAAATTAACCCCGCCGGGTCAATCTCCGGGGCGAAGGTGTGCTTGCGAGTCGGCGGGATTAAGCTGAGGGCCTCATAGCACGGAGTGGGGATCCTCTGATTCTCTGCATCGTAACCCGGCTGATACTTTGTCAGATCTGTATCATTGCCAATCAGAGTGGCCACCGGGCGTACGATCTTCACGCAAGCTGCGAAGTCCTTCTTGTCGAAGGCGGTGCCGTCTTCCTTCAAACTGGGGTAGCCCAGAGCGATGTCCGCCGGGTCTAGCTCTGGAAGGAACGCCTTAGCCCGGCTTAGAGCCGCTATGGCTCCGGCTCTTGCAGAGGCCTGTCGCAGCTCTTGGATGCGTTGAGGAAGAACGGCGAGCCGGCGAAGAACCTCGGCCAGGTGAGTCGGCACCTCGTTGGATAGGGCCACCACAGCCAGAGCACGCTGTGACCCGGTGTAGAGTTGCTCCACCAGGGTGTACACGGCTTTCAGCTTGGTTACCACGCTTTGGTTGAGGTTGGCGCTTCTGGGACCTGTTTAACAGAATAAGATAAGCCGCCGACAAGGATTAGTTATGAGATATACAGATTCTAAACTTGATGAAAGCTGGTGAGATGACTTACCGAAGATTGCGGCAACCATCTGGGACACTTGGCGCTTTAAGCCGGAGAGTTCGGCGGTCTTCTCTGAGAGATCCTTCTCCGCCTGTTCGGCCCGGCTCACCAGAGTGGCCTTCTCTTCGGCCCAGGCTCTCCGTTCAGCATCAAAGTCTGTCTTCAGCTTTTCTTGCGCAGCAATGCTGGACACAAATTTGGCGTTTGCTTTCCGGGTCTCCGTCTCTTGCATCTTCAGACGGGTCTTGAGATCAGCGATGTCAGCTTCAAACTTCTTGCCAGCAGCCTGCATAATTTCCGGGTTATAGCATGAACAGTTACTATGTAAATTTAAAAGTCCCAAGCGTTTTCCAAGCAAAGACACTTGGCACTTGGGGGCTAATGCGTATCGAACGTTCCTATCTACAAATTTCCGGTTCATGGAAGTAAGCCGGAACTTAAGTCTACAACATATTCAATCATAAGTCATCGACTTGGGGGCTAGCATGGTTAAGGTAACTATGCAGTAAGTAAGAAGACAGAAGAGTGATACCTCAGACTTCTGCTGAATCTGGTTCACCATGGCGATCTCTAAGTCCCGGCTCTTGTGCACTTGGTTGATATAGCCGGAGATGACCTGTCTGATGCTCAGATTGGCATAGTCGGTGAGGTCCAGATTGGCCCGGTGGCGCCCTAACAACTCCTCCTTAGCGGAGCACTTGGCCAGCGTAGTAGGTCTCCCCGGCTCAACATATTCCGTCCGGGTGATTACTACATCCGGGTCATCTGCTGGTTGAGCCGAGCTGGAGGCCTCCGGGTTAGCAGAAGCTTCTACTATGGGCTTGTTGGTTGGAGCAGCGGCCTCAGGAGCAGAGGAAGCTGGCGGTTCTTGAGCGGCTATCTCCGGCTCAGGCAAGTCCGGCTCATCGGCCGGCTTGTTCTTCTTCGCCCTTTTGCTGAGTTTTGCTTGGGCACTGAAAAGACAGAAAGGTTAAGCACAAAAGTGTAAGTAAAGACAAAATACAACATGAGGTGATCATCATTACCCGGGCACGGTCTTGAAAGCCGGCAGATTCGACTGCATAGAGTCGCCAGAAGAGGGGGAAGTTTCCTGATAATTTGAGTCAGAAGAGTTGAGCGGTTGACGTATAACACCTGCCAAAGGATGAAAAGGGTACAACTTTGAGATCACCTCGGTCCGGCGTTTCTTCGATGCGTCAGGTAACCCGGAGGAGAGGTCAGTGTCTTTGTTGGTCCGGGTGTGCCGCCGGCTTTCATGAACCTGTCGCTTCAAAATAAATTGAGGATCTTGATAAGCTAAAGGATGTGAAAAGCTTACTTTCCGGGTTACCCTTCGGACTTTCAGCCTTGGCAAGGGCTCCGAGTCGGAGGAAAGTGACATTACCTCTTCAACCACCGGGTTACTTGCGCTGGTGTCATCCTGTTGGTGAACAGTATTGGTAAGGTGGACAGAAATAAATAGCAGATATAACAAGAGCTTACAGGTTCAGGGGTTACCTCTGACTCGGAGCTGTCGCTTAATTGCATCAGCTCTGAAGCAGTAGGCCTACTTCCCTTCTTGCGGGGAGCGGCTTTCTTGGCGGCTTTCTTCGCCTTCCTAGCCTTCTTGGCCGCCTCGTGGTCATATTTGACCTTCCAGAATTTGTCATCACCCTGAAAAATACAATGATGATTTCTTAAAGATTCAGATGAAGGTTATCTGCAGACGGAGATAAAATGTTCAAATCAGCGGCTTACAGCTGGGGCTGGGTTGATCTTGCGGAAGGGGGCTAACCCGGTCCTCCCGCAGTCTGCCAAGCTCTCGTTCAAGAGAGCCTTGGTCATGTCCTCAGCAACATCTTCAGGAAGATCGTTGCGACTGTGTCTCTGGGGGTCATCCTTTCGGCCCGTGTATTCGCACATTAAGCCGGGGCGGCGGCTCAATGGGCTCACCCGCCACGAGATCCAGACCCGGACCAGATCGATTCTGTTGAGACCATTGCCCAGGAGAGCCTTGATCTTGTTTATGGTGGGGAGCAGAGGTTGGCGCTCCGCCTGAGTCAACTTGTCAGACAGAGGGTGAGTTGGTTCCAGACGTGAAGGGCAAAAGCCGGGCAGCGGGCTCTCGTCAGCCGGCGACATGTCTTGGCAATAGAACCACGTCTGGTTCCAGTCTTTTGGGTGACTCGGCGGCTCGGCGTAAGGGAAGAGGCATTCTCTCCGTCGCTGAATGGAGATTCCGCCGAGTTCCAAACTTGGCCCGTTGGCGCACTCATTCTGGCGGTTCAGTTAGAAGAGCTCTCTGAAGAGCAGCAGGCTGGGCTCTTCTCCAAGATAAACCTCGCAGAACACTTGGAAATTGCATATGTTGGACACCGAGTTGGGTCCTATATCTTGTGGCCGCAGGTCAAAGAAGTTCAGCACGTCTCTAAAAAACTTTGAGCCGGGCGGTGCGAAGCCCCGGCTCATGTGATCCACAAAAATGACCACCTCCCCGTCCCTTGGCTGTGGTCTCTCCTCTGATGGGTCGGGGGCACGGTAGGACATGACGTCCTTCTTGGGCAGGTAACCTGACTTGACAAAATCCGCTAAAGTCTCGTTGGTGACATTGGACCTCATCCAATTGCAAGTGATGGAGGCTTTAGGAGCTTTGGGAGGCATGGTGAAAGTCGGCAGCCTATGATAAAAGGAAACGTCCGGTTTAATTATAAGCCGGAGGAAATTTACAGTTCAATGTTAAAGTGGCGGCTTATGAAGGGGACTAATGACATATATCTAAGTGCACCGGGTTATTTAAGCCGCCCGAAGTATTGAGAGTAATTCGATTGTCTACGGCCTTATCACAGATGAGCCGGAAAATTCTATGGCGCATGGTCTCCTTTGAGTCGGAAGGTTCTACGGCGCGTGGTTTCTTTAAACCGGAAATGTAAACCGCCATGACTCAACGAGTGCAGTTTTTTACTAAGTGTGGTGAAAACAAGTTTCACACATTGCAGTAAATAATTTGGATCAAAATGGTCGGTCAAAAGGAAAGTTTCTAGACCTAAAAAACAGACGCAGGGGAGTTCTTGAGCTCGAACGAGGCCTTTATGCAGTAAAAAGAGGTCTACTTGCATTTGAAATGAGTACTAAACGGCCGCCGCACTGGTTCTATACTATCCTAAGATCAAAAAGAGGCAGTAAAAAGGAAAACTACCAAGAACTCGCGGGCGGCGGCGAAGAACACGGAAGAACAGGATGAACCTACTGCAGATCTGTTCTACGGGGCAGTCAGAACTTACAGGTGTTGGTGAGTCGCGGAGGTCGCCGCCGTTTTCTCTGGACACAACAGGTTGATGCAGCGGCCGGAGTTGGTGAGGAGCAGGAGACCCGCGGCGGCGACGGCAATAGAGCTTGAGCGGAGGAACAGTGGTACGAGGAGGAAGAACGGGTGGCTGAAGGACCGACGGACCAGGCTATTTATAAGGATGAGCTCATAAGTGGGCGCGAGAAACGAGGAGGCCACGGCGTGGTTATCTCCCCATGAAACGCCTCGATTTTCGGGATGGCAGTAAAGATAAGATCCGTTGCAGATCTGGTGGAGTAAAAAACGGACATAATGGAAGATGACGTCACGGCGGATTACCCGGAGTCCAGAGGATGACGTCACGCCGGGTTATGGCCTTCACATAATTATAAGCCGGAGATTTTTCTGTCGAAAGGATTGAAGATTGACATGACCCGGCTCAAATCAATCTGGGGCCTAATGTTGAGGATATAGACCTTAGAGTCACCTGCCAGGAGGGGCCGGGTTACTCATAATGGTCATTGCCAGAAGCCCGGCGCCAAGCTTGAAGACGGTGGGCCAAAGATGGGCTTAAGACCCGGATATGGCTTAAGGCCCGTAGTTACAATCATTATTATGGTAGAACTTGTAGTGTAAGGCAAGAATAGTTGAGAGTCCGAGCTGGACACTCTTATGAGCCAGCCGGGACTCAGAGAGTTGCTGGGCGTCAGCCTCCCTATATAAAGGGACGACCCGGCAGCGGTTTAGGGACAAGAAAGATCTCACCGAGAGCCAGGCATAGCAGTTAAGCTCCCTGGTCATCGAAATCCTAATCAATACCACCTCAACTGGATGTAGGCTTTTACCTTCACCGTAAGGGACCGAACCAGTATAAACCCTCGTGTTCCTTGTCCCGTTAACCCCTTCAAGCTTCCTAGCGGCGATGGCTCCACGACTAAGTCCTAGCTTGAGGACATCTGCCGTGGCAATTCCACGACAAGCAGCTTGGTCCTTGAGCTGAAAAGAAGCGAACTTGGCATAGTCCTCAGGCCTGACATTGCTACATTCAAAATGCTTGTTGATGTCCACGAGCCAATCATCGACATCCGTGGCCTCGGCACAGTAGCTGAAAGACTTGGGCTGATTTGCGAGAAACTGGTTGAGTGTAGCGAAGTGAGGCTGATTGTTGCCTTGACCTTGATTGCCTTGATTGCCTTGCCCTTGGGTGCGTTCTTGCAAGAGTTGCAGAATCATCTGAGCATTGGCGTTGGTGGCTGCCATGATAGCTTGCCATGCCTCCGGAGGCGGAGGTGGTGGCGGAGGGTTCACTTGACTCCCTTGATTGCGATCCGGATTCTGACACGTTGGCGGAGCCATCCTGAAGAGGGTGACATCCGTTAGCATCTTAATAGACAAATAGATAAGTAGAATCAACGGATAGAAATTGCAACATATAGTCTTCACAATAAACATTCGAACGAAGATGAACGAATGAATTCCATAGTAAATCATCACACTTCCATTAATTGAGAAGCCACTTGAAAAAGATATGGGATCAACATATGACTTAGAAGCAACTCGAATACCACAAATGAAAACAAAACAAAGTATTGGCTTGCCGAATAAGCCAGAAGAAACATATGATAGAGATTTCGTCCGAAGTTTTCGTGGTGGGGCCCACACGGGCTCAATCGTACAGCACCATCATGTACAAGGCTGTGCACATGACATACGAAGCGTCCCCGAGTCGGCATAGCCGAGGACTCTTTAAGACACTACGAGACCACTATAAACCAACCGTGTACAGGCGGACCACTAGACGTCGAACCCCAATCTCATATCATGCGTCTGTCGGAAAGATATCCTAAGGCTACTTGAATTCCCACTTATAAACTCCCGAAACTTTCTGGTTATGCAATCTGGTGTTGGGGATACAGGGGACACAAAATATATCACCCAAACTAACAATCCCTAGATCAAGCTGTATCCATCCGTCAACACATAACCAAGAAACCTTCGGAAATCGTTTACCTCAACCTTCGAAAAGCATCCGTTTTACAAGTTATGGAAATACTCCCGAACTCCCGCCCTAGTACTGGGTGGCGTCGAGGTGATCTCACCAACAACTGCATAAAAGAGATTTTGATGTCGGGGAAACTCAGGTATTTCAGAACTGCAACGATAAAATTGTGACGACAACACCTCGGAGCTCAACTCCCCGGGACACTGCCACAACCCCTAAATGTCAGGAGGCACCAAGAACAATGTTCTCGTCACAAAACCATCGGAACGATTCCGAGATACCCGCGTGATCCTAAAAAAAAATTAGTGAAATTTGAGGAGAGAATAGTCAAAACTTCTACGTCAGGAGACCTCACCAGAGCGACGAAGGGACCGAGGAGTAAAAAGAATCCTACTCTCCGATATATATAATCCTAAGACTCAAAACATTTTTTGTTATAGACTCAACAACGCCAGCGATTCGATCAAGCAGGGGGCTCCTAAGTCGGGGATGGCTCTGATTACCAACTTGTAACGCCCACGATGCGGCTATATCTCCCACGTGTCGAGGCACGACTTAGAGGCATAACCGCATAGTGGTTTTGTCGCAAGAAGGGTCATCTTCACACAATCCCATGTAATGAACAAGAATGGGATAAAGAGTTGGCTTACAATCGCCACTTCACACAATACATAAATATATTTCATACATCATCCAAAATACACACATATAGACCGACTACAGTCAAAATCCAGATGAAAATAAGACAACCCCAAATGCTAGATTCCCGATCGTCCCAACTGGGCTCCACTACTGATCATCAGGAAAAGACACATAGTAACGACCACGTTCCTCATCGAACTCCCACTTGAGATCGATCCCATCATCTGCACTGGCATCGTCGGCACCTGCAACTGTTTTGGTAGAATCTGTGAGTCACGAGGACTCACCAATCTCACACCCGTGAGATCAAGACTATTTAAGCTTATAGGAAAGGATGGTGTAATGAGGTGGAGCTGCAACGGCAATAAGCATATATGGTGGCTAACATACGCAAAAGAGAGCGAGAAGAGAAACAACGGAACGGTCGTCATCTAGCAATGACCAAGAAGTGATCCTGAACTCCTACTTACGTCATACATAACTCAGACCGTGTTCACCTCCCGGACTCCACCGAGAAGAGACCATCACGGCTACACACGCAGTTGATGTATTTTAATTGGGTCAAGTGACAAGTTCTCTACAACCGGACATTAAACAATTCCCATCTGCCTCATAACCGCGGGCACGGCTTTCGAAAGATAATACCCTGCAGGGGTGTCCCAACTTAGCCCATCATAAGCTCTCACGGTCAATGAAGGATAAACCTTCTCCCGGAAAGACCCGATCAGTCTCGGAATCCCGGTTTACAAGACATTTCGACAATGGTAAAACAAGACCAGCAAAGGCGCCCGATGTGCCGACAAATCCCGATAGGAGCTCCACATATCTCGTTCTCAGGGCAACACCGGATGAGACATCCTACGAGTAAAACCAGACCTCGAGTTTCCAAGAGGGGCCCCGCAGTCTACTCAGTTCGGACCAACACTCGAAGGAGCACTGGCCCGGGGGGGTTAAAATAAGATGACCCTCGGGCTCGCGAAAACCCGGGGGAAAGGTTTAGGTGGCAAATGGTAAAACCAAAGTTGGGCCTTCCTGGAGGAGTTTTATTCAAGGCGAACTATCAAGGGGGTCCCATAAATCACCCGACCGCGTAAGGAACGCAAACTCAAGGAACATAATCCCGGTATGACAGAAACTAGGGCGGCAAGAGTGGAACAAAACACCAGGCATAAGGCCGAGCCTTCCACCCTTTACCAAATATATATAGATGCATTAATATAATAAGAGATATTGTGATATCCCCACATATCCATGTTCCGACATGGAACAAACTTCAACTTCACCTACAACTAGCAACGCTATAAGAAGGGCTGAGCAAAAGCGGTAACTTAGCCAAACAACGGTTTGCTAGGAAAGGATGGTTAGAGGCTGACATGACAAAATGGGAGACATGATATAGCACGTGATAGGTAGCGCAGCATGGCAATAGAGCGAACAACTAGCAAAGCAAAGATAGAAGTGATTTCGAGGGGTGGTCATCTTGCCTGCAAGGTTTTCAGAGTTGTCGAAAGCTTGAAACTCGTAAGCGTACTCAAGAGGTTCCTCATTCACGAACTCGTTTCCCGGCTCTACCCAAGACAAGAACACAAGCAACGGAACCACAATCAATCACGAGAAATGCACAAGCAACATGATGCAAAACATGTATGATATGCAAGATATGATATGCGATGCATATGCGTGCTCCGGAAGGAAAATGATGCACAAGGCAGTAACTTGGCAAACCAAGCATGCCACTGGAAAGATGAGATGATTTCGGTCGAAATCGATATAAAGATCACCGGAAACGGATGCACGGTTTGCAAATGGCAAGCAAAACAAGAATGACACGAATCTGCGATTAACAGCATGATAGCACTTAGAATGCAACAAGTAACAATGCTACAGCACTCCAACATAGCAAAAAAGCATATGGCAGTAATCTACATGAGATGCTTGACAAAAGGTGAACACTGAGATACGGCTAGTTCACAATATAACAAGCTCAAATAAGCATGGAAAAAGTGCAAAAGATAACAGGTTCACAGACGGTGAAATTACTGGACATGGCAGAAAACAGTATCAGGTAGCAATGTTCAGAGCACAAAATCAACATGATACAGGCACTTAACATGGCAAAAAAAGGCATGGAAGTATTCTACTAAAAGCACATGACAAAAGTCCCTTACTGACCATAAGCCAAAAAGGACCAGAAGATATGATGGCAACCATGTAAACATAGCAAGTTTCGTTATCAGGTTTCAGACAGCAGAAAACAGAGCATGGCAGAAACAACAATATGAAGGCATGTTTGTGAGCTTGATGCAGTACCCACAAGGCAATGCATGACAAAACAAGCATACCTACAGAAATATGGCATGTTTATGAAGCTATACATGGCAAGAACAAATGCATAAGATGTATGGATCAACTACAATAAGCTTGGCAAAAATGAATATCATGTTAAGAATCTGCCAGAAATATTTTATAGGAAAAGTAGAGCAAGATTGAGTCATGCTATGGTACTCCATAATTTCAAACAAGGGCAGGACTAGATCAATTACAACAATATCTACAAAACATCCTTACTGAACATCTCCAAAATATGCATGGATCTCTCTGTAGCATCAAGTTTACATGGCAACAAAATAACAGCAGACAAAGACTTGGAGAATTACCAAGTCCCTGAAATCAGAAACATTACGGGGCCTAATTTGCATGCTTGTGCTAGTCACCACAGAGATCACAAAAATACATGGCATACACCAATGGAAAGATGGCATGGTATACAACAAAACACATGTAGAGCTCATGCCCATAAGATGCACAGATTAAATGATACAAAAATGACAAATCTCCAAGTTCTGTTAAGAACCAGCAGATAAGAGCAACTAGCCCTCTTGCAACAGAGATTTGGGCATCAAGATGACCTCTAATGAACATGGTGCAATTGAACAAAATGTAGAGCATCATGAGGCGAACAATTTGACATATCACATGCGCGAAACGGAGCTACATGCAAGGAGTTATGATGCTATGAACAGGGGTACTTATTGTGAAAATAGCAAAAAACTTGGGAAATTTGGAGGGTTCTCGGGGTCAACCTGGCGTTGACCAGATCCGAACGGAGGAACTCGAGCTCGGGCTCGCCAGAACCGACGCGGCGACCGGCGACGGAGGTCGACGACGGCGAGGGAGGGGACGGCGGGGCCGGCGAGATCCGGGCGAGGGCGGCGGGG
>NC_057796.1:300474976-300641182 GCF_018294505.1 Triticum aestivum
CGGGACAGGTGGCGGCCCCCGATTCGTCGGGCGGAGGCGGCGGACACGTCCGGCGGCAGGGAAAATTGTCCGGGCGCGAGGTGGAAGAGGGCTAGGGTTTCATCTGCGTGCGTTTTTCGGGGGAGATGCAAATATATAGGTAGAGGGAGCTAGGAGAGTCCAAATGAGGTGCGGTTTTCGCCCACACGATCGTGATCGAACGACCTAGAGCATGGAAGAGAGTTTGGTGGGTTTTGGGCTGGTTTTGAGGGGGGTTTTTTCTGCACACTCCAATGGCATTTGCGGATGCCCGGTTAACCGTTGGAGTACCAAACGACCTCCAAATGGAACGAAACTTAACCGGTGGTCTCCGGGTGGTATACTAAGGCCACTTGACAAGCCTCGGTCCATTCCGAAAATGTTGGACACCCGCTCACGAAAGAAAACAACAGGGGTGCACCGGAGGAGATGGGAGCGCCGGATTACAAAACGGACAACGGGGAAAATGCTCGGATGCAAGAGACGAACACGTATGCAAATGCAATGCACATGATGACATGATATGATATGCATGACATGAACAAAATGCAAAACAAAAGACAAAACCCGACCACGGAGGGAATATCATAACACATAGCCGAAAATGGCAAGAGTCGGAGTTACAAATATGGAAAGTTACATGCGGGGTGTTACAGAGGACCTTTTCTATTCTTCACAAATGACTCTATTAGACATATGCCTCCAAAGTTTTATGAAAAAAATCTACAAGAAATGCTTAAATATCTTATGTTAAGAACGACATTCATGGTTAAGATTATGAATCATATGACTACAATTAATGCAAAATAACTCTATGGAGGTCACGGGCATAACTTAGAAAGATGGACATCAAAAGTAAATTAGTTCACTATAAATGTGACATACACTTGGTCATATTTATTTAGTTTTGACTATATATGTGGTGTACACATAAAAGGTAAATTTGGTAATTGTAAATATGACGAACACATAAAAAGTAATAATAATAATAATAATAATATAAATGTTACATACACATAAAGACTTTGGTGTTAGAAAGATGCGACTGAGCTCCCGAGCATGCATATACAAAAAGGCATGTGTAATAATGGTGAACAATTTGATTCAAAACATGAGTGATTAATTAACAACCCACACTCAAAACAATCGAGGATCAAACAATGTCATGCAGACATATCACATTATGAAGCACCATGCATGACACATCGACATCCATAGAGTTGATACTTCCACATTACCTACTTGCTGCCACTATCACTGGTATAGTAGCAGTAATCACGATCCGACACAATCACCTCCTCGAACCATTACCTCTTAGCCTTTGCAGCCGTTGATAGTAAGTTCTTTCACACGGTCTCCTTAACATTCTTGAGCATGACAAAGTAGAGCTTCAACGTCGATAGCTTTGCCACATACAGTGAGTTGTCCTGCATGAACTTCTCATCATTGCCGCCGGCCCACGCTCGCTTCCTGTTTGGCAGCAAGTATTGGTTGTACATCTTCGACAAGCCACCCTGCGTGATCACCTGTCGCTCCATCTCTAGGCGCGACTGCGAGATGCTTGTCTCATCCATGACCCAGATGCGGCTACTGCCATGCGAAATGTCCTCTGGCTGTTGGCCAGAGCGTCGAGCACTAGGGTACGAAACTTGACCGAGGGTCTCCGGGTGGTATACTAAGGACACTTGACAAGCCTCGGTCCATTCCGAGAATGTTTGACACCCGCGCACGAAAGAAAACAAGAGGGGTGCACCGGAGGAGATGGGAGCGCCGGATTGCAAAACGGACAACGGGGAAAATGCTCGGATGCAAGAGACGAACACGTATGCAAACGCAATGCACATGATGACATGATATGATATGCATGAGATGAACAAAATGCAAAACGAAAGACAAAACCCGACCACGGAGGGAATATCATAACACATAGCCGAAGATGGCAAGAGTCGGAGTTACAAATATGGAAAGTTACATGCGGGGTGTTACAACACTCCACCACTACGAGAGGATCCCGTCCCGAGATCTAGGACTGAAAGAACTCCGGATATTCAGAACGGGGATGGTCCTCGCGTTCCCAGGTGGCTTCCTAGTCGGAATGGTGCGACCACTTCACTTTCAGGAATTTGATTGACTTGTTGCGAGTCTTGCGTTCAGTTTCTTCAAGAATAGCAACGGTGTGACGCCCCCGATTTGACCGTACACTAATCATGCACGCAAATGTGTACGATCAAGATCAGGGACTCACGGGAAGGTATCACAACACAACTCTAAAACATAAATAAGTCATACAAGCATCATAATACAAGCCAGGGGCCTGGAGGGCTCGAATACAAGTGCTCGATCACAGACGAGTCAGCGGAAGCAAAAATATCTGAGTACAGACATAAGTTAAACAAGTTTGCCTTAAGAAGGCTAGCACAAACTGGGATACAGATCGAACGAGGCGCAGGCCTCCTGCCTGGGATCCTCCTAACTACTCCTGGTCGTCGTCAGCGGGCTGCACGTAGTAGTAGGCACCTCCAGTGTCGTAGGTGTCGTCGTCGACGGTGGCGTCTGGCTCCTGGACTCCAGCATCTGGTTGTGACAACCAGATAGAAAGAAAGGGGGAAAAGAGGGAGAGAAGCAACCGTGAGTACTCATCCAAAGTACTCGCAAGCAAGGAGCTACACTACATATGCATGGGTATATGTGTAAAGGGGCATATCAGTGGACTGAACTGCAGAATGCCAGAATAAAAGGGGGATAGCTAGTCCTGTCGAAGACTACGCTTCTGGCCATCTCCATCTTGCAGCATGTAGAAGAGAGTAGATTGAAGTCCTCCAAGTAGCATCGCATAGCATAATCCTACCCGGCGATCCCCTCCTCGTCGCCCTGTTAGAGAGCGATCACCGGGTTGTATCTGGCACTTGGAAGGGTGTGTTTTATTAAGTATCCAGTTCTAGTTGTCATAAGGTCAAGGTACAACTCCGGGTCGTCCTTTTACCGAGGGACACGGCTATTCGAATAGATAAACTTCCCTGCAGGGGTGCACCACATAACCCAACACGCTCGATCCCATTTGGCCGGACACACTTTCCTGGGTCATGCCCGGCCTCGGAAGATCAACACGTCGCAGCCCCACCTAAGCACAACAGAGAGGTCAGCACGCCGGTCTAACCCTATGCGCGCAGGGGTCTGGGCCCATCGCCCTATGCACACCTGCACGTTGCGTACGCGGCCGGAAGCAGACCTAGCCTAGTGGCGTTCCAGTCCAATCCGGCGCGCGCCACTCAGTCGCTGACGTCACGAAGGCTTCGGCTGATACCACGACGCCGGGATACCCATAACTACTCCCGCGTAGATGGTTAGTGCGTATAGACCAAATGGCCAGACTCAGATCAAATACCAAGATCTCGTTAAGCGTGTTAAGTATCCGCGAACGCCGACCAGGGCCAGGCCCACCTCTCTCCTAGGTGGTCTCAACCTGCCCTGTCGCTCCGCCACAAAGTAACAGTCGGGGGCCGTCAGGAACCCAGGCCCACCTCTACCGGGGTGGAGCCACCTGTCCTTTCAGCCCCCTCATCAGAATCACTTGCGGGTACTCCTCGAGCCGACCCGACTTTAGTCACCACATGTGTCATGTATATAATGTATATAGTATATACCCGTGATCACCTCCCGAAGTGATCACGGCCCAGTAGTATAGCATGGCAGACGGACAAGAGTGTAGGGCCACTGATGGAACACTAGTATCCTATACTAAGCAGTAGGATAGCAGGTAAGGGTAACAACTGTAGCAACAATGACAGGCTATGCATCAGGATAGGATTAACGGAAAGCAGTAACATGCTACACTACTCTAATGCAAGCAGTATAGAGAAGAATAGGCGATATCTGGTGATCAAGGGGGGGGCTTGCCTGGTTGCTCTGGCAAGTAGGAGGGGTCGTCAACTCCGTAGTCGAACTGGGCAGCAGCAGCGTCGGTCTCGTAGTCTACCGGAGAGAAGAGGGGGAAGAAACAGTAAATACAATGCAAACATAAGCATGACGATGCGTGACATGACAATGAGCGGTACTAGGTGTGCCCTAACGCGGCAGTAGGTGGTACCGGCGAAGGGGGGAACATCCGGGAAAGTATTCCCGATGTTTCGCATTTTCGGACAGATGAAACGGAGGGGGAAAGTTGCGTGTTCGATAGGTTAGGGAGGTGTGGTGGACGAACGGGCTACGTATTCGGATTCGTCTCGTCGTTCTGAGCAACTTTCATGTACAAAGTTTTCCCATCCGAGTTACGGATTAAAAGATATGATTTTCTAAAGATTTAATCATTTTCTGGAATTATTTAATTTAACAAAAAAGGAATATGACGTCAGCATGACGTAATGATGACCTCAGCAGTCAACAGAGCGGCTGACCAGGTCAAACTGACCAGTGGGTCCTACCTGTCATAGACAGTGGACTAACAGAAGATTAAACTAACTAAATTTAGATTAGTTAACTACTGGACCCCACCTGTCATAGTCTAATCAGCTAAACTAATTAGTTTATTATTAAATGTTTTATTACAGGATTAAGCGGTGGGGCCCGCACGTCAGTGGCTGGGGCCTGCCCAGTCAGCAGTTGACTGGGTCAACCCAGTCAACTGGGACCCACGGGGCCCACTGGCAGTGGCTCTGGGGTGGCCCCAGGCCAGCCACGTCGGCGGCCGGCGCCGGAGCGACTCCGGCGACCAAAACAGAGGCGGCCCCTCGCCGGAGTTGGCCGGAATCGCGCTACAAGTGACCATTTGGCCCGGGGTTTGGCCCTACGGGACGCGCACGTCGCGCCGCATCAGATGTGGGCAGTGGCAGGAGCGGAGACGGCCGGAATCGAGCGGGGCGTCGACGGGCGGCGGCAGCCGGAGTTGGGCGAGCACGGGATCGACTCTACGGGCGCTAATGCGATGGACTGGCGGCACGGGCGGTATCGGGGCGATGCACTGAGCACGACCGAGTGCTTGCCCGGCCCTGAAACGAACGGCAGCAGCAGCGATGATGACCGCAGTGGCGGCGAGGTTCGGCAATGGCGGGGAAACGAAGCTAGGGGCGCGCAGGGAAAACGGGGAGAGAGGGGAGGTGTGCGAGCTCACAGTGGTCGCAGAGGAGGGGCGGCGAGGTCTGGGGCGCTGTGTAGCTCGTGAATCGACGGCGAGGTTGTGCGACGGCGGACAGGGAAGAAGATGAAGCAGGCGTCGTCGATGGGGCCTCCCGTCTTCGATCTAGCACCGTAGTCCACGTAGGGGGGCACGCACTTCCTCCTGGACAGGACGGTGCAGCTGGAGGCGGCCGGGGGGGGGGCGGTGGTTCGCGTTGGCGAGCTCCGGCTTGGGCGTTCGGCGAGCTGGGAGGAGCAGGGAGAGTGGAAGAGGGCGAGGCAGATCTGGACGAGGCGAGAGGGGGGTATCGGGCGGCTAGGGTTCCAGGGGAAGGAGAGTGGGAGCCGGGGGTTCTTATCCACTCGCCGGCGCCAGCGAGCTGGTCCGGCGGGGCTCCTCCCCTGTAGCGACGTGCCTGAGGAACAGGACGAGCGACCGGGTGGGGGTGGGCCACTGGGCTGAGCTAGCTGGGCCGGTTCGGCTGGCTAGGCCCAGGGGGCAGGGGTCTTCCCCCTTTTTTTTGCCTTTCTCTTTTTTAAAAACTTTTTATTATTTTCTATTTTTTGTTTTCCTTTTTGTTACTATTTATGTTAGTTTTATAAATTATAAAATTAGTTCCTAAAATAGTATTACTACTTATTCTAATGCCACAATAACTTGGGCACCCAAACAAATTAGTTTAACATTTTATATATTATAAAAGGAATTTAATTATTGGTTTTAGCTACTATTTATTTACTTTCGAGCATTCAGTTATTTTATAAAAGTGTGGTTTCTCCACCATAATTACCTATGCAATATTTGGTTCACTCCGAACATTTTAGTTTTAATATTTGAAAACTTTTATTGTTTGCTTGATTTTGAATTTGAATTTGAATCGGTTTCGAACTAACGCGAGATTAGTAACAGTAATAGAGGTGACGTGGCAACATTAGTAGAGGTTTACTGTAGCTTGATTATCCGGGCGTCACAATTCTCCTCCACTACAAGAAATCTCGTCCCGAGATTTAGGAGCGGGAGTAAGGGGGAAGGGATTTGGTTACGAAATTCTAACGAACCTTCTTGTTCTTGGTTGCTCTTCTCGAAGAGGTCGATACATTACATTGATGTCTTCATTTCTCTTGCTTAAGGTAATCATGATGAAGCTGGCATCCTTTCTTCGGGAACTCCATCGTACTTACGAAGGACAAGGGGTAACTTCGGAATAACAGACCTCTGAACGGTTGACTATCTGGTTGATAACATCGGGGAAGGTGGCGGAAAGTAACTCTCGAATGGAAATTTAAGACAATATCGAGAGCAAAGTAAGGAGGTATCGTGGGGAAGTTTCGAGCGGGCAGGCAATCGTTCGATGCCTGAAGGGTTCAGAGCAACGGGAATAAGTGTTGTGTCTGATACCAAAATTGATGATCTCACGAAAGGTGGCACGTGAATTACATACGAAGCCAAGCGTGAGGAATAACCTTGGGAACAGGGGGTGTACAAGAGAGTCAGGTTTCGATCCTGTGGAACTGTGGGTTATGGGCCCACCATGTGGGTTAAAAGTAGAAAGGGCAGTAATGTCTTGCACGATCATGTAAGCAAGGCATGTAAGAGGATAGCCTGTCTTTTATGTCGGCAACAACATCGGTACCAAGGGCGAGGGACGAAGAGAACCATTTTCCTGCTCGTTGAAACGAGGCGGACCATTAGGCAAAGTTCTCGTCCATCGGTGATTACCGGAATGTCATCAACAATAGTAACAGGGCCTTACTGACAGAGTGGTGCAACAAGGTGCTTCCCTAAGCAGGGAATTATCACTGCTCAGCTAAGTCAGATTACAAGAAACGTTAATCCAAACAATGGAAAGGAAAAATGTGATTATCAGATTAAACAGAAGAATGGAAAGGAAAATGTGTTTAAACAAGAAACGTTAATCCAAACAATGGAAAGGAAAAATGTGATTATCAGATTAAACAGAAGAATGGAAAGGAAAATGTGTTTAAACACATATTTCAGGGGTATATCCTTCCCAAGGACAAGCAGTGTATCATATCCATGACAGGATAGAAAGTAGAAAACCATTTAGGTAAGGGGAGAGGAATTTCATGACATCACCCATACAGCGGTGTTTGGATAATTGAGCAAGAAACATTTAGTATTGGGCTTCAAATGTTCTTGTTGAAAATCGGAGTACCATAGACATGCTTTGAGATAGCATTGACATGGTCTTCAAGCAAAAGACAGACTTGAAATACACAAGGATTCATCAGGAACAACATATAGAATAAGTCTTTCAATTTCCTCATGGAAGAATGGTTAACCTTGATAAAAAGGGAATTATAACAAAAGGTCCTCTGGCTAGGGGTGCTAAGCAAAGGCGCCACCTTATCGAGTTATGTAGAGACCAATGTTATAACTCTTGGAAATATGTTCCAACCATCATATCTGACCGAGATTCAGATCTGATTGGTGTCACGATTCCTCAGACTTAGGATGCCTAAGAAGAAAAAGGTGCAACACCAATTGACGAGATGACATTGTAAGATTCTCGGGAAACGAACTATGGAAGCGAGTTCCGAAACAAGAGTCCATCAGTATACCAACGAGAGGATGAGGAGGTGGCTGATTGACTCAGCGACAATCCATTGAGATTTCCAAAAGATGGATTTCCACAACTATTTGACCAAGGAGATAACATTAGCTAGATCGAATGATATAATGAGGTATGCTCGAGGAAACATACCCAATTAAACATTGGTTGAAAGGTGCACCCAAAATATGGGATGGGTTGCACGACCAACGTCGGAATGGTGATTCCATAATCAATAGTCTAAGAATGAACGGCCGACCATTAACTTCAAAGGAATAAGGTTGCTAGAAGGGCATAATCCAAACAACACAGTTCACCTGTTGGTATCCCGGTTAGAATCAACACATGAACCTAGAAATGAATGGAGATGACGACAAGTATTACTATATCAGGAATTCTTAAGAGGTGGGGCAATCCTCACAACATCCTTGACATGAAGGACAGTAATACTTCAATGTAGAACATAACATAAGCTAGATAGTAAAGAGCTCCATAACATGATCAAGTCTGACTTGAGGGGGGGGCAATAACGTTGCCGATGATAACACATATCATCGAGGGGCAAGGATGGTATTTCTCATCCTGAATTTCGACTGATATCCTGGAAGAGCTCAAAATGTTGATGGTGATCACGACATTTTGTTGTCGAGGGGATCCACGAAGAAGCAATTGATCAGCGACTGCATCAAGCAAAAGGACTGATGCAACAAAAGATTATTGGAGCCACAGATACTACACAAACTCGGGGTCAAGTTTGTTGTTCGAGGTGAAACGATATGACGAGGAAAATCGACGTAAGCTTAGCTCATCGTCGAAAGTGGTGCTCCGGGAATAAGGACCAGGTAGCACAGTTAAAATCATCAAGATAATGATATAGCCGAACAGGCTAGGGATGACGTGATCGAGTACAAACTCGTAAGCAAAGGAAGATTACTAAGAGTTGTTGAACCGTGATGCGGACTCGATTCAGTTATCGATGTCCTTGAGTGTTTAATAACTCGGAGCCCGTGAAAAATTGGAATCAATGAGAATGTAATACTTGATGGAGAACTCATAATAAGTTATGCAGTTCCGTGATAATCTCGAGATACCAGGGGGGTAATACTCGACGACAAACCAAAGTAGAGGTTGGACTGGGGTATTGCTCTGCAGAAGACAAGTGCTTAAACTTGCACGAGAAATGGTATTTAAAAGAGAACATGGTTGGAACCACGATTGCAAAATGTCAGATCCCAGATATAAGACGAACTTATACCAAGGGAATAATTAATTAAGAAAAGCTTTAATGATAAGATCTACATCGTGTACATGGGCATGAACGCAAAGTTCAAGGTCGACTCCCACTTCTCCAATGCATAACCTTCCATTCACTCCTCGCTTTGGTAAAGGCATTAGTGTTGAAAGTTTTACCTGGTGAAATACCAGATGAGTATGACTCGTGAAAACTTCTGAGTTCACACATATTAAGGAAGGCATAGGTTCAACCCGTCAGGGTATCGTGGAAACATATACCACCAGCTTCAATAGTAAATACCACCAGCTCGAAAACAGAGCATGGTTGAGAAAACAGAGGATACAATTTACCAAAGGCATTACATACCCATGGAAAGGCTCACAGGCTTATTGAATATGAAGGACGCTGTCGGATAAAATCCAACAAAGGATCTGGTGGTCCACAAGGGATCTGACGTGAGCAACGGTACTCCACTAGAGGAAGAAGAATGCAAGGAGATCAGATTATAGAAACAACTGACTAACTCAAAGATCAAAGGCAAAGGAATTATGATTTCCAAATCAAGGGATCCGAAGCAATGCTCTGATTAGGGATGGATAAGTTGAATAGCCTTAGGGATACAATCGACAGTAATTTGATTAGTCGAGAACCAGCTCCTGTTCAAATGACATCTGAGCCGGAAGGATGAATTCTAGGATTCGACTGAGGAATGTGAGCATTCGCAACAAATTGAATCAACGACTCAAAATGATAATGACAAGAGATGCCAATAAGATTATAGACTTATGGGATTAACCATAATGCAAGCAAGTAAGAATTTCAAGATCAATAGGCTACCCAGGATTTCGGAAGTCCAAATAGTATTTTGAAGACTTTTGTGAAATACATGAATCAACTGGGGATGAGAAATATCCGGTGAGTGCTAGAAATTATCCTTAGTGGTATTCATGTGGCAAAGAACAGCAAGGCAGTAAGCTCAAAGGATTCTCGGAGCAACAAAGAGAATTTCGAGGTATCTTGTAATAACAAGATCAACTGGGAAACATTGTATGAATGGCGAGTATACGTGGTTATCCATAGGAGTTTATCGATGAAAGGGAATTGCAAAAGCGATGAACACAAGTTCTCGGGTTATCAGCGGAGAGTATCTTCAGGGTCTTCACGTGCAGCAGACGATCATCAGTAATAAGGGGCTCTCCGGGTGAAAGTGATAACGAGATCCTAATGTTAGATTTAGCAAAATTCACTTAACCCGAATAGAAGAGAGATCAGAGTCCCAGAGTATAGGCAAGGAGTAAAAGATCCTAATACCACCCAATGGCGACGTGGGCCCGTAAGACACACAGCCATGTTAGTAAAAGTTTTGCAATGTCTAGACTCGACTTCGGCCAAGGAGTGTGGAAAGGGGGATTCCTACAGGCAGTCGGCTCTGATACCAACTTGTGACGCCCCCGATTTGACCGTACACTAATCATGCACGCAAATGTGTACGATCAAGATCAGGGACTCACGGGAAGAGTATCACAACACAACTCTAAAACATAAATAAGTCATACAAGCATCATAATACAAGCCAGGGGCCTCGAGGGCTCGAATACAAGTGCTCGATCACAGACGAGTCAGCGGAAGCAACAATATCTGAGTACAGACATAAGTTAAACAAGTTGCCTTAAGAAGGCTAGCACAAAAGTAGCAACGATCGAAAAGGCAAGGCCTCCTGCCTGGGACCTCCTAACTACTCCTCGAAGCTGAACTCCATGTAGAATCATCCTCGGGATCTCTAGCTCCTGGACTCCAGCATCTGGTTGCGACAATCCGGTATAGAAAGGGGAAAAGAGGGAGAAAAGCAACCGTGAGTACTCATCCAAAGTACTCGCAAGCAAGGAGCTACACTACATATGCATGGGTATATGTGTAAAGGGGCATATCAGTGGACTGAACTGCAGAATGCCAGAATAAGGGGGGATAGCTAGGCCTGTCGAAGACTACGCTTCTGGCCATCTCCATCTTGCAGCATGTAGAAGAGAGTAGATTGAAATCCTCCAAGTAGCATCGCATAGCATAATCCTACCCGGCGATCCCCTCCTCGTCGCCCTGTTAGAGAGCGATCACCGGGTTATATCTGGCACTTGGAAGGGTGTGTTTTATTAAGTATCCAGTTCTAGTTGTCATAAGGTCAAGGTACAACTCCGGGTCGTCCTTTTACCGAGGGACACGGCTATTCGAATAGATAAACTTCCCTGCAGGGGTGCACCACATAACCCAACACGCTCGATCCCATTTGGCCGGACACACTTTCCTGGGTCATGCCCGGCCTCGTAAGATCAACACGTCGCAGCCCCACCTAAGCACAACAGAGAGGTCAGCACGCCGGTCTAACCCTATGCGCGCAGGGGTCTGGGCCCATCGCCCTATGCACACCTGCACGTTGCGTACGCGGCCGGAAGCAGACCTAGCCTAGTGGCGTTCCAGTCCAATCCGGCGCGCGCCACTCAGTCGCTGACGTCACGAAGGCTTCGGCTGATACCACGACGCCGGGATACCCATAACTACTCCCGCGTAGATGGTTAGTGCGTATAGACCAAATGGCCAGACTCAGATCAAATACCAAGATCTCGTTAAGCGTGTTAAGTATCTGCGAACGCCGACCAGGGCCAGGCCCACCTCTCTCCTAGGTGGTCTCAACCTGCCCTGTCGCTCCGCCATAAAGTAACAGTCGGGGGCCGTCAGGAACCCAGGCCCACCTCTACCGGGGTGAAGCCACCTGTCCTTTCAGCCCCCTCATCAGAATCACTTGCGGGTACCCCTCGAGCCGACCCGACTTTAGTCACCACATGTGTCATGTATATAATGTGTATAGTATATACCCGTGATCACCTCCCGAAGTGATCACGGCCCAGTAGTATAGCAAGGCAAACGGACAAGAGTGTAGGGCCACTGATGGAACACTAGCATCCTATACTAAGCAGTAGGATAACAGGTAAGGGTAACAACTGTAGCAACAATGACATGCTATGCAGCAGAATAGGATTAACCGAAAGCAGTAACATGCTACACTACTCTAATGCAAGCAATATAGAGTAGAATAGGCGATATCTGGTGATCAAGGGGGGGGCTTGCCTGGTTGCTCAGACAAGAAGGAGGGGTCGTCGGTGACGTAGTCGACCACAGGGGCAGCATCGGTCTCGGGGTCTACCGGAGAGAAGAGGGGGAAGAAACAGTAAATACAATGCAAACATAAGCATGACGATGTGTGGCATGACAATGAGCGGTGCATAGGTGTGCCCTAACGCGGCAGTAGCTGGTACCGGCGAAGGGGGGAACATCCGGGAAAGTATTCCCGATGGTTCGCATTTTCGGACAGATGAAATGGAGGGGGAAAGTTTCGTATTCGATAGGTTAGGGAGGTGTGGTGGACGAACGGGCTACGTATTCGGATTCGTCTCGTCGTTCTGAGCAACTTTCATGTACAAAGTTTTCCCATCCGAGTTACGGATTAAAAGATATGATTTTCTAAAGATTTAATCATTTTCTGGAATTATTTAATTTAATTTGAAATTGGATTTATGACATCAGCATGATGTAATGATGACCTCAGCAGTCAACAGAGCGGCTGACCAGGTCAAACTGACCAGTGGGTCCTACCTGTCATAGACAGTGGACTAACAGAAGATTAAACTAACTAAATTTAGATTAGTTAACTACTGACCCCACCTGTCATCGTCTAATCAGCTAAACTAATTAGTTTTAATTATTAAAATGTTTTAGTTACAGGATTAAGCGGTGGGGCCCGCACGTCAGTGGCTGGGGCCTGCCCAGTCAGCAGTTGACTGGGTCAACCCAGTCAACTGGGACCCACGGGGCCCACTGGCAGTGGCTCTGGGGTGGCCCCAGGCCAGCCACGTCGGCGGCCGGCGCCGGAGCGACTCCGGCGACCAAAACAGAGGCGGCCCCTCGCCGGAGTTGGCCGGAATCGCGCTACAAGTGACCATTTGGCCCGGGGTTTGGCCCTACGGGACGCGCACGTCGCGCCGCGTCAGATGTGGGCAGTGGCAGGAGCGGAGACGGCCGGAATCGGGCGGGGCGTCGACGGGCGGCGGCAGCCGGAGTTGGGCGAGCACGGGATCGACTCTACGGGCGCTAATGCGATGGACTGGCGGCACGAGCGGTATCCGGGCGATGCACTGAGCACGACCGAGTGCTTGCCCGGCCCTGAAACAAACGGCAGCAGCAGCTACAATGACCGCAGTGGCGGCGAGGTTCGGTAATGGCGGGGAAACGAAGCTAGGGGCGCGCAGGGAAAATGGGGAGAGAGGGGAGGTGTGCGAGCTCACAGTGGTCGCAGAGGAGGGGCGGCGAGGTCTGGGGCGCTGTGTAGCTCGTGAATCGACGGCGAGGTTGTGCGACGGCGGACAGGGAAGAAGATGAAGCAGGCGTCGTCGATGGGGCCTCCCGTCTTCGATCTAGCACCGTAGTCCACGTGGGGGGGCACGCACTTCCTCCTGCACAGGACGGTGCAGCTGGAGGCGGCGGGGGGGGGGCGGTGGTTCGCGTTGGCGAGCTCCGGCTTGGGCGTTCGGCGAGTTGGGAGGAGCAGGGAGAGTGGAAGAGAGCGAGGCAGATCTGGACGAGGTGAGAGGGGGGTATCGGGCGGCTAGGGTTCCAGGGGAAGGAGAGTGGGAGCCGGGGGTTCTTATCCACTCGCCGGCGCCAGCGAGCTGGTCCGGCGGGGCTCCTCCCCTGTAGCGACGTGCCTGAGGAACAGGACGAGCGACCGGGTGGGGGTGGGCCACTGGGCTGAGCTAGCTGGGCCGGTTCGGCTGGCTAGGCCCAGGGGCAGGGGTCTTCCCCCTTTTTTGACTTTCTCTTTTTTAAAAACTTTTTATTATTTTCTATTTTTTTGTTTTCCTTTTTGTTACTATTTATGTTAGTTTTATAAATTATAAAATTAGTTCCTAAAATAGTATTACTACTTATTCTAATGCCACAATAACTTGGGCACCCAAACAAATTAGTTTAACATTTTATATATTATAAAAGGAATTTAATTATTGGTTTTAGCTATTATTTATTTACTTTCGAGCATTCAGTTATTTTATAAAAGTGTGGTTTCTCCACCATAATTACCTATGCAATATTTGGTTCACTCCGAACATTTTAGTTTTAATATTTGAAAACTTTTATTGTTTGCTTGATTTTGAATTTGAATTTGAATCGGTTTCGAACTAACGCGAGATTAGTAACAGTAATAGAGGTGACGTGCAACATTAGTAGAGGTTTACTGTAGCTTGATTATCCGGGCGTCACAAACGGGGAGCTCATGATAAGACAAATCTTCTTGGAGGTCAATCTCTTCGAAGTTGATAGTGCGCTCAGGCGTCTTGAAGCACTTGCGGAGCTGTGACACGTGGAACACATCGTGCACGTTCGCGAAGTTGGAAGGAAGCTCAAGAGCGAGGTCGCCTCTTTTGCCAATGATCTTGAAAGGACCCACGTATCTAGGGGCAAGCTTCCCTTTGATACCGAAGCGGTGAGTGCCTTTCATTGGAGAGACGCGGAGATAGACATGATCTCCGATCTCGAAAGTCAAATCACGGTGCTTACTATCATAGTAACTCTTCTGGCGCGATTGCGCGGCTTTGAGATTATCACGGATGACTTTACACATTTCTTCAGCTTCAGTGATTAAGTCATTGCCAAGAAGTTGGCGTTCACGAGTCTCTAACCAATTGAGAGGAGTACGACACTTTCTGCCATAGAGAATCTCGAATGGGGCCTTGCCCGAACTCGCTTGGAAACTGTTGTTGTAGGAGAATTCAGCATATGGAAGACAATCTTCCCATTTCATGCCAAAGGAAATGACACAAGCCCTGAGCATATCTTCAAGAATTTGATTGACTCGCTCGACTTGGCCACTAGTTTGAGGATGGAAAGCTGTGCTGAAGCGAATATTAGTGCCCATGGCCTTCTGGAAGGAGTCCCAGAACTTAGAGGTGAAGATGCTTCCACGATCAGAAGAAATCAATTGTGGAATGCCGTGCAAAGAGACAATTCTGGAGGTGTATAGCTCTGCCAACTGAGCTGCTGTGATGGATTCTTTGATTGGAAGGAAATGAGCGACTTTAGAAAGCTTGTCAATGACAACAAAGATAGCATCATTTCCATGCTTGGACTTTGGAAAACCAGTCACGAAGTCCATTTCGATATGATCAAACTTCCACTCTGGGATAGCAAGAGGTTGGAGGAGACCAGCTGGTCGTTGGTGTTCTGCTTTCACTCTTCGGCAGACATCACATTCATTCACGAATTGAGCGATTTCTCGTTTCATTCGAGTCCACCAATACAACTGCTTGAGGTCATGGTACATCTTCGTACTTCCAGGATGAATGGAAAGAAGAGAATTGTGCGCCTCGTTCATTATGACTTTCCTTAGATCACCTTTAGGAACCACAATCCGGTCCTCGAAGAATAAAGTGTCTCTGTCATCAATGCGATAGCACTTGTATTTGGAAAGACCCTTGTCGATACCACGTTTCACCTTCTTCACCATGGTATCCAGGAGTTGTGCCTCACGAATTTGATCTTCCAAAGTAGGAGAGACTATGAGGTTGGCAAGAAAGCCTTGAGGAACAACTTGGAGATTCAGCTTGCGGAAAGCTTCACAAAGATCTGGTTGGAATGGCTTGAGAATTAAGCTGTTGCAATAAGCCTTCCTGCTTAAAGCATCTGCAATGACATTTGCTTTGCCTGGAGTATATTCAATACTCGGATTGTACTCTTGAATCATCTCGACCCATCGAGTCTGCCTGAGGTTGAGGTTGGGCTGAGTGAAGATGTACTTGAGACTCTTGTGATCGGTGAATATGTCCACTTGTCTTCCCAACAAGAGATGTCTCCACGTTATTAATGCATGGACAACTGCCACCAACAAGGGTAGTTCTTTTCGTTGGGCTTCAACTGACGAGAGGTATAGGCCACAACTTTCTTCTCTTGCATTAACACAGCACCAAGACCTTGGAGAGAAGCATCACAGAACACTTCAAATGGCTTGGATTCATCAGGAGGAGTTAAAACAGGAGTTGTGACTAGTTTCTCTTTGAGAGTGTTGAAAGCAACGTCACACTCAGGAGACCAGACATACTTCACATGCTTCTGGAGGAGGTTGGAAAGAGGCTTTGCAATCTTAGAGAAATTCTCAACAAATCTTCGGCAATAGCTTGCAAGACCAAGAAAACTGCGGAGCTGCTTGACATTCTGAGGAGGTTCCCAATTCACAATTGCGGACACCTTCTCGGGGTTAACAGCGATGCCCTTGGCAGAGATGATGTGACCAAGAAAAAGAACTTCATCAAGCCAAAACTCACATTTAGAGAACTTCGCATAGAATTGATACTCTCTGAGCTTGTCGAGCACCAATCGCAAATGTTTGGCATGATCCTTCTTATTCTTGGAGAAGACTAAGATATCATCGAGATACACCAGGACGAATTCATTGGTATAGGGGTTGAAGATGAAATTCATCATCCGAGAGAAAACTGGAGGAGCATTGACAAGGCCGAAAGACACGACAGTATATTCATAAGAACCAAAGCTTGTTCTGAATGCTATCTTGGGAATATCTTCTTCACGAATGCGAATCTGATGATAACCCATACGAAGGTCAAGCTTGGAGAAAACTTTGGCACCTTTGAGTTGCTCGAATAGCTCATTGATGTTGGGAAGTGGATACTTGTTCTTGATTGTCTTCTTGTTCAATGGACGGTAGTCGACACAAAGTCGGTTCGTGCCATCCTTCTTCTTGACAAAAAGAACACCACAACCCCATGGAGATGAACTCGGTCTGATCAAACCCAGATGCTCTTGTTCATCGAGTTGTTTCTTCAATTCGTTCAGCTCGTTGGTCCAAGCTTGTATGGACGCTTGCAAACGGGTTCAGTGCCTGGCTCAAGTTCGATAACGAACTCAAATGGCCGGTGAGGAGGCATACCCGGAAGCTCTTCTGGAAAGACATCTTGATACTCACAAACGACTGGAATTTGAGAGATGGCATTCAATTCGCCCTTCTCATTGAGAGAAAAAAACCGAATGGTTTCATCACGAGCGGCATAAATGATCACATCCTCAGAAGAGTGTGTCAATTGAATTTCCCTGGCAGCACAATCAAGTTGAGCTTTGTGCTTAGAAAGCCAGTCCATCCCGATAATTAGATCAATATCCGAGTCACCAAGAACAACTGGAGAAGACATAAATTTATAGTCGCCCATCTTGATGGAAACATCGGGAGCAACCAAACTAGAAGTCAAAAGCTTTCCCGGAGAAACAACTTGCATAACTTTGGATAAAATCTCTGTGTCAACATTGTGCTTCGATGCAAATGGGTATGACAAGAAAGAATGCGATGCACCAGTATCAAATAAGACTTTTGCAGGAATATCATTAACTGAGAGATTACCCATTATCACATAAGCAGATTCCTCCGCTTGAGCTGCATTCATCATGTTCACCTTTGCAGACTTTGGATTATGCTTGACCACTGCATTGCTGGAAGATCTGATAGGAGGAGGAGGCGGAAGGCGCCTTTGGTTGAAGCATTTGTTAGCATAGTGACCTTTCTGCTGACACTTGTTGCAAGTCACCTCTGAGAGTGGACGGTGATAAGGAGCATTGGACTTTGGAGCTTGATTCTGAGACTTGTTCTGATAGCTAGAGTTGGAAGAGTTGGAAGAACCATGGCCACCTTTGTTCTTCTACTGGTAAGGCTGACGAAACGGAGGAGGAGGAGGCAACCAGAACTTCTGTTGCTTAGTTGTCACAAGTGAGGAAGAAGAAGACTGAACTGCGTCCCTGACTCTCTTCTTAGAAGCCTCACACTTGAGCTGAGCAGCCTCTTGCTTCAGTGCCATATTATAGAATTGATCAAACTGAGTAGGCTCAACAAGAACGAGAGCTAACTGCAGATCCTCTCTAAGACCACCTCTGAAGTGATAGATCATGCTCTTTTCATCAGGAACGTCTTGTTTAGCGAAGCGAGCAAGTTTCTGAAACTGGATGTTGTATTGATACACAGACATGTTGCCTTGCTTGAGATTGCGGAACTCCTCACGCTTGCTCTCAACAACACTTTGTGGAATGTGGTGCCCTATGAAATCCCGACAGAAGTCAGTCCAAGTGATCACACGACCTCCTCTGGAATCTTTTTATTGCTGAAACCAATCAGCAGCTTGGTCCTTGAGCTGAAAAAAACCGAACTTGACATAGCCCTCAGGCCTGACATTGCTACATTCAAAATGCTTGTTGATGTCCACGAGCCAATCATCGGCATCCATGGACTCGGCACAGTAGCTGAAAGACTTGGGCTGATTTGCGAGAAACTGGTTGAGTGTAGCGAAGTGAGGCTGATTGTTGCCTTGACCTTGATTGCCTTGATTGCCTTGCCCTTGGGTGCGTTCTTGCAAAGGTTGCAGAATCATCTGAGCATTGGCGTTGGTGGCTGCCATGATAGCTTGCCATGCCTCCGGAGGCGGAGGTGGTGGCGGAGGGTTCGCTTGACTCCCTTCATTGCGATCCAGATTCTGACGCGTTGGCGGAGCCATCCTGAAGAGGGTGACATCTGTTAGCATCTTGATAGACAAATAGATAAGTAGAATCAACGGATAGAAATTGCAACATATAGTCTTCACAATAAACATTCGAACGAAGATGAACGAATGAATTCCATAGTAAATCATCACACTTCCATTAATTGACAAGCCACTTGAAAAAGATATGGGATCAACATATGACTTAGAAGCAACTCGAATACCACAAATGAAAACAAAACAAAGTATTGGCTTGCCGAATAAGCCGGAAGAAACATATGATAGAGATTTCGTCCGAAGTTTTCGTGGTGGGGCCCACACGGGCTCAATCGTACAGCACCATCATGTACAAGGCTATGCACATGACATACGAAGCGTCCCCGAGTCGGCATAGCCAAGGACTCTTTAAGACACTACGAGACCACTATAAACCAACCGTGTATAGGCGGACCACTAGACGTCGAACCCCAATCTCATATCATGCGTCTGCCGGAAAGATATCCTAAGGCTACTTGAATTCCCACTTATAAACTCCCGAAACTTTCTGGTTATGCAATCTGGTGTTGGGGATACAGGGGACACAAAATATATCACCCAAACTAACAATCCCTAGATCCAGCTGTATCCATCCGTCAACACATAACCAAGAAACCTTCGGAAATCGTTTACCTCAACCTTCGAAAAGCATCCGTTATACAAGTTATGGCAATACTCCCGAACTCCCGCCCTAGTACTGGGTGGCGTCGAGGTGATCTCACCAACAACTGCATAAAAGAGATTTCGATGTCGGCGAAACTCAGGTATTTCAGAACTGCAACGATAAAATTGTGACGACAACACCTCAGAGCTCAACTCCCCGGGACACTGCCACAACCCCTAAATGTCAGGAGGCACCAAGAACAATGTTCTCGTCACAAAACCATCGGAACGATTCCGAGATACCCAGGTGATCCTAAAAAAAAATTTAGTGAAATTTGAGGAGAGAATAGTCAAAACTTCTACGTCAGGAGACCTCACCAGAGCGACGAAGGGACTGAGGAGTAAAAAGAATCCTACTCTCCGATATATATAATCCTAAGACTCAAAACATTTTTTGTTTTAGACTCAACAACGCCAGCGATTCGATCAAGCAGGGGGCTCCTAAGTCGGGGATGGCTCTGATTACCAACTTGTAACGCCCACGATGCGGCTATATCTCCCACGTGTCGAGGCACGACTTAGAGGCATAACCGCATAGTGGTTTTGTCACAAGAAGGGTCATCTTCACACAATCCCATGTAATGAACAAGAATGGGATAAAGAGTTGGCTTACAATCGCCACTTCACACAATACATAAATATATTTCATACATCATCCAAAATACACACATATAGACCGACTACAGTCAAAATCCAGATGAAAATAAGACAACCCCAAATGCTAGATTCCCGATCGTCCCAACTGGGCTCCACTACTGATCATCAGGAAAAGACACATAGTAACGACCACGTTCCTCATCGAACTCCCACTTGAGATCGATCCCATCATCTGCACTGGCAGCGTCGGCACCTGCAACTGTTTTGGTAGAATCTGTGAGTCACGAGGACTCAGCAATCTCACACCCGCGAGATCAAGACAATTTAAGCTTATAGGAAAGGATGGTGTAATGAGGTGGAGCTGCAGCGGCAATAAGCATATATGGTGGCTAACATACGCAAAAGAGAGCGAGAAGAGAAACAACGGAACGGTCGTCATCTAGCAATGACCAAGAAGTGATCCTGAACTCCTACCTACGTCATACATAACTCAGACCGTGTTCACCTCCCGGACTCCGCCGAGAAGAGACCATCATGGCTACACACGCAGTTGATGTATTTTAATTGGGTCAAGTGACAAGTTCTCTACAACCGGACATTAACAAATTCCCATCTGCCTCATAATCGCGGGCACGGCTTTCGAAAGATAATACCCTGCAGGGGTGTCCCAACTTAGCCCATCATAAGCTCTCACGGTCAACGAAGAATAAACCTTCTCCCGGAAAGACCCGATCGTCTCGGAATCCCGGTTTACAAGACATTTCGATAATGGTAAAACAAGACCAGCAAAGGCGCCCGATGTGCCGACAAATCCCGATAGGAGCTGCACATATCTCGTTCTCAGGGCAACACCGGATGAGACATCCTACGAGTAAAACCAGACCTCGAGTTTCCAAGAGGGGGCCCCACAGTCTACTCAGTTCGGACCAACACTCGAAGGAGCACTGGCCCGGGGGGGTTAAAATAAGATGACCCTCGGGCTCGCGAAAACCCGGGGGAAAGGCTTACGTGGCAAATGGTAAAACCAAAGTTGGGCCTTGCTGGAGGAGTTTTATTCAAGGCGAACTGTCAAGGGGGTCCCATAAATCACCCGACCGCGTAAGGAACGCAAACTCAAGGAACATAATCCCGGTATGACAGAAACTAGGGCGGCAAGAGTGGAACAAAACACCAGGCATAAGGCCGAGCCTTCCACCCTTTACCAAATATATATAGATGCATTAATATAATAAGAGATATTGTGATATCCCAACATATCCATGTTCCGACATGGAACAAACTTCAACTTCACCTGCAACTAGCAATGCTATAAGAAGGGCTGAGCAAAAGCGGTAACTTAGCCAAACAACGGTTTGCTAGGAAAGGAGGGTTAGAGGCTGACATGGCAAAATGGGAGACATGATATAGCAGGTGATAGGTAGCGCAGCATGACAATAGAGCGAACAACTAGCAAAGCAAAGATAGAAGTGATTTCGAGGGGTGGTCATCTTGCCTGCAAGGTTTTCAGAGTTGTCGAAAGCTTGAAACTCGTAAGCGTACTCAACAGGTTCCTCGTTCACGAACTCGTCTCCCGGCTCTACCCAAGACAAGAACACAAGCAACGGAACCACAATCAATCACGAGAAATGCACAAGCAACATGATGCAAAACATGTATGATATGCAAGATATGATATGCGATGCATATGCGTGCTTCGGAAGGAAAATGATGCACAAGGCAGTAACTTGGCAAACCAAGCATGCCACTGGAAAGATGAGATGATTTCGGTCGAAATCGATATAAAGATCACCGGAAACGGATGCACGGTTTGCAAATGGCAACTAAAACATGATACGAATCTGCGATGAACAGCATGATAGCACTTAGAATGCAACAAGTAACAATGCTACAGCACTCCAACATAGCAACAAAGCATATGGCAGTAATCTACAGGAGATGCTTGACAAAAGGTGAACACTGAGCTACGGCTAGTTCAAAACATAACAAGCTCAAACAAGCATGGCAAAAGTGCAAAAGATAACAGGTTCACAGACTTAGTGAAATTACTGGACATGGCAGAAAACAGTATCAGGTAGCAATGTTCAGAGCACAAAATCAACATGCTACAGGAACTTAACATGGCAAAACAAGGCATGGCAGTATTCTACTAAAAGCACATGACAAAAGTCCCTTACTGACCATAAGCCAAAAAGGACCAGAAGATATGATGGCAACCATGTAAACATAGCAAGTTTCGTTATCAGGTTTCAGACTTAGCAGAAAACAGAGCATGGCAGAAACAACAATATGAAGGCATGTTTGTGGGCTTGATGCAGTCCCCACAAGGTAATGCATGACAAAACAAGCATACCTACAGCTAGATGGCATGTTTATGAAGCTATCCATGGCAAGAACGAATGCATAGCATGTATGGATCAACTACAATAAGCTTGGCAAAAATAAATATCATGTTAAGAATCTGCCAGAAATATTTTATAGGAAAAGTAGAGCAAGATTGAGTCATGCTACCGTACTCCATAATTTCAAAAAAGGCCTGGAATGGATCAACTACAATAATATCTACAAAACATCCTTACTGAACATCTCCAAAATATGCATGGATCTCTCTGTAGCATCAAGTTTACATGGCAACAAAATAACAGCAGAGAAAGACTTAAGAGAGTTACCAAGTCCCTGAAATCAGAAACATTACGGGGCTTAGTTTGTATGCTTGTGCTAGTCACCACAGAGATCACAAAAATACATGGCATACACCACTAGAAATATGGCATGACATACAACAAAACACATGTAGAGCTCATGCCCATAAGATGCACAGATTAAATGATACAAAAATGACAAATCTCCAAGTTCTGTTAAGAACCAGCAGATAACAGCAACTAGCCCTCTTGCAACAGAGATTTGGGCATCAAGATGACCTCTAATGAACATGGTGCAATTGAACAAACTGTAGAGAATCACGGGACGAACAATTTGAAATATTACACTTGCGAAACGGAGCTTATTGTGAAAATAGCAAAAAACTTGCGAAATTTGGGGGGGGTTCTCGGGGTCAACCTGGCGTTGACCAGATCCGAACGGAGGAACTCGAGCTCGGGCTCGCCAGAACCGACGCGGCGACCGGCGACGGAGGTCGACGACGGCGAGGGAGGGGACGGCGGGGCCGGCGCCGGCGAGATCCGGGCGAGGGCGGCGGGGTCCGGCGACCGGAGCAGGGGCGCGAGGAGGCGGCGACGGCGGCGGGGATCCGCGACGCGGCGGCGGCGGGGCGGCGCCGGCGGGTGACGGCGAGGCGGCCGGCGCGCGGGCAGGCGGCGGCGCGGGCAGGAGGCGAAGGGCGCGGGCGCGAGGGCGGCGGGCGGCCCCCGATTCGTCGGGTGGAGGCGGCGGACACGTCCGGTGGCGGGGAAAATTGTCCGGGCGCGAGGTGGAAGAGGGCTAGGGTTTCATCTGCGTGCGTTTTTCGGGGGAGATGCAAATATATAGGTAGAGGGAGCTAGGAGAGTCCAAATGAGGTGCGTTTTTCTCCCACACGATCGTGATCGAACGACCTAGAGCATGGAAGAGAGTTTGGTGGGTTTTGGGCTGGTTTTGAGGGGGGGTTTTGCTGCACACTCAAATGGCCTTTGCGGATGCCCGGTTAACCGTTGGAGTACCAAACGACCTCCAAATGGAACGAACCTTGACCGGTGGTCTCCGGGTGGTATACTAAGGCCACTTGACAAGCCTCGGTCCATTCCGAGAATGTTTGACACCTGCACACGAAAAAAAACAAGAGGGGTGCACCGGAGGAGATGGGAGCGCCGGATTGCAAAACGGACAACGGGGAAAATGCTCGGATGCAAGAGACGAACACGTATGCAAATGCAATGCACATGATGACATGATATGATATGCATGACATGAACAAAATGCAAAACAAAAGACAAAACCCGACCACGGAGGGAATATCATAACACATAGCCAAAAATGGCAAGAGTCGGAGTTACAAATATGGAAAGTTACATGCGGGGTGTTACAGAGGACCTCTCTATTCTTCACAAATGAGTCTATTAGACATATGCCTCCAAATTTTTATGAAAAAAATCTACAAGAAATGCTTAAATATCTTATGTTAAGAACGACATTCATGGTTAAGATTATGAATCATATGACTACAATGAATGCAAAATAACTCTATGGAGGTCACGGGCATAACTTAGAAAGATGGACATCAAAAGTAAATTAGTTCACTATAAATGTGACATACACTTGGTCATATTTATTTAGTTTTGACTATATATGTGGTGTACACATAAAAGTTAAATTTGGTAATTGTAAATATGACGAACACATAAAAAGTAATAATAATAATAATATAAATGTTACATACACATAAAGACTTTGGTGTTAGAAAGATGCGACTGAGCTCCTGAGCATGCATATACAAAAAGGCATGTGTAATAATGGTGAACAATTTGATTCAAAACATGAGTGATTAATTAACAACCCACACTCAAAACAATCGAGGATCAAACAATGTCATGCAGACATATCACATTATGAAGCACCATGCATAACACATCGACATCGATAGAGTTGATACTTCCACATTACCTACTTGCTGCCACTATCACTGGTATAGTAGCAGTAATCACGATCCGACACAATCAACTCCTCGAACCATTACCTCTTAGCCTTTGCAGCCGTTGATAGTAAGTTCTTTCACACGGTCTCCTTAACATTCTTGAGCATGACAAAGTAGAGCTTCAACGTCGATAGCTTTGCCACATACAGCGAGTTGTCCTGCATGAACTTCTCATCATTGCCGCCGGCCCACGCTCGCTTCCTGTTTGGCAGCAAGTATTGGTTGTACATCTTGGAGAAGCCACCCTGCGTGATCACCTGTCGCTCCATCTCTAGGCGCGACTGCGAGATGCTTGTCTCATCCATGACCCAGATGCGGCTGCTGCCATGCGAAATGTCCTCTGGCTGTTGGCCAGAGCGTCGAGCACTAGGGTACGTGTCGTACAACAATGAGTCCTCGACAAAGCTCTTCCAGATGATCTCAAAATCCTCTTTCACTGGAATCTTGAGACATTTCGCACATTTGTAGCATCAGACCATGCAGATCCTAAAGTAGTACTTCAAACCGTGTTTCGTCTGTCAAATCATCAGAAGGTAGTTAAGGGTGACACATGCACTAGTTGTTTCTTGTATCAGGTATGACAAATATATTATATGAAGTACGGATTTGAATTTACATGGTTTTGAAATCCGATGAATTATCTGATGAAGTAAGAATATCAATGTAGATTTTTATGAAATCTAAAGAACAAAAAATTAAGAAGAAATGGCGGGAACGCGTAGAATTTTCTCAAGTTCCATATTGCCAACTTGTCAACAGAGCTCGAGTACTTCATCCATTTATCCTAATCATAAGGCTGGTTAGTAAACAAACAAGATTTCCTTGCAATTGCTTGGTGTTTAAACAAATTGTAATTCGAGCAACATATTTGCTGTAGTATGATAAAGTGAACCACATATGAACTGTTACTCCCTGCATTTCAAAATATTGTGTGCATTAGCCATGGTAAAATTTTGCAAGCATTGGTCAAAATCTGTGGCGCTCATTATGTTCGTGGCAACCATAGGGGAACCCTAGCCCCTTCCGCCTTGGTCCGAAGGCGAGGAGTCGGTGGGTCACACCCACACCTGGCCACCAAAGAACAACAATTCAAAAAGAGTCAGAACTAGCTGTAACTGCCAACCTCCACAAAAAATTGATGTCCGGACTCAGAACTGAGGAGCACCCAACAACCCTAGTGCCACTCTGCCAAAGAACCATACGTCCACGGGAGGTCCAATGAGGTCAAAACACACAAGGCACCATCGCCGCCAACCCGAGACTGGTTTTGGGATTTTGCTAGAGCTCCAGATCTAGGTGGAGAGGAGAGACCTCAATGGTGCCTCTAGGGAGCAATTTGACACACACACACAATTGTGTCGCAGTTTCTAGAGAACCAACCAAGGATTTTTCTAGACTCGAGCTTACACCAACAACCCCCGCTAGCACCTGATCAACCGACCAAGGCTATAAGATAGACAAGGCAGGTGTGGGGGCGAATGAGTTGAGGAGGATAGGATCTTGACCTTCTAATCTGGAGGGGAAGGGGGGAAATCTGGGTCGATACCACAACCAACCGAATCCTAGCCACTCGCGTAGAAAAGGTAGCCATCTTGCACATCCGACGCACGCTACCTTGCCATATAGGGTGCTTCCTAGGTGTCTTGGGTGGTTTGCAAGGGAATGAAGCAGCAAAAACCTCACCACAACCTTCACCGCCAAGCACGCAAGCTTTCCCTATGAACACCTCCGATGGCAACTTGAGAGTGAGAGGGTGGAGGGGGTGGCGGTGTTGGGGAAACCCTAGTCGCCTCAGAGTCCCCGAATTCACTGGAATGATAGGAAAAAGCTTGAAGCCAACCAAGCACAAAGTTGTATCAAAGTATCAAGGGGCCTTGGGAGAAAAATGTGAGGGCCCACAAAACATCCCAAGGACATCCACTAGCAAGCAGCGCAGACTGAACTCAAAAATCTCTCGAGAAATTTGTTGCATTCATTTTTATAGTTGATCCATTTTCTTTTGAGAGAATGACGATCCTCTTATTACTCACCCTAAAAAGAATAGGTTTTGACATAAATCTGCTTAGATCCCGACCTAGGTCAGAAGAAAGAAAAAGTAGAAAGTAGAATGAAACCATAATCGAATTGTGGAATTACCTCATCAGCCATGATTCCTGGGGTGAGCTGCCTTGAGGACGTGATTTAGGTCCACGGTGGTGGTTAATAGGTGGGAGGTAGAATGATGATAGTTTGGGGGTACTTATGTTGAGGTAGATAAGGTGATATTTATAGAGAACGAAAGAAGCACAATTGCAAATACTCTCTATATTGGTAAATAAAAAGGTGTGGAGGTATCAATTAATGGTCAATGTAAACCATGGTGTCTATTCATGCGGCGACGGAAATGTAGGCAAATTCTAAATTCACCCATTTTTAGATCAAACAGGAAGTAATTTACTATAGAGATATGACCGATACATGGCTATATTTATGGGTTATGCAAACATATACAGGTAATAGTTGTTTTTGATAAAATTTATTAGCGTCAGTCAAATTGTTTTTCTTGAGAGAATATAGTAGCACTAATTTCGTTGGAGAGGATTTCGTCATTTTAACTAGCATTATGTATGTGATGAGATATATGTTTATCGACAACAAATTGATTTGTTGGTAACAATCAATTGGTTTTATTGATAATATTTTGTGCTATTTCATTTTTAGTGGGAACACGTTCAGGTTGATAGGTGTGAATAGGTTTGTACTTGATTATAGCATGGTAGTAGTACAACTAGTACTTTGGAATGTGATGGGAACACGCTAAAGATTTATTGATGGTTTTGGTTTCGAAGACGGAAACGGCTCCCGATGAGTTTCCTTGAACACAAATTTCACGTACTGCTCAAATGCGGTCCCACATGTCAGTGATGTACCTGGTCATACATGTCAGACCAAGCCGATGCGTGTCCCTTCAGTGAGATGAGGGTCCGACCGACCGTCTATTGGTGTGACCGACCGTCAAGTATTACGCGATGGAGACTTGTGGCTATCAGGTGATTGTCGGGACCAAGCATTCAAAAACTCATGATAAATCAATTACCACCTTTTTTCCAAATGACCAAGTATTTTCACAGAAATACAATACATATGGATAGAGTGATTGCCACGGTTGCAAACCGCCATGGTGCCACAAGCTCACTGCAGCAGCAACCGAGTAGGTCACTGCATCGCTGGCGGGGAAGGAGGGCAGCTCACCTCGCATATGATGCATGCCCAGTGGCGTCGCCGCAGCTGGTCCCGCGTTTTGGCTTCTCCTACCGCCTATTTCAACAGTTGCACCGGCTGCTGCTACGTCTCCAACGTATCTATAATTTTTGATTGTTCCATGCTATTATATTATCTGTTTTGGATGTTTTATATGCATTATTATGCTATTTTATATTATTTTTGGGACTAACTTATTAACCTAGAGCCCAATGCCAGTCTTTGTATTTTCCTTGTTTTTGAGCTTCGCAGAAAAGGAATACCAAACGGAGTCCAAACGGAATAAACCTTCACGATGATTTTTCTTGGACTAGAAGACACCCCAGGGGACTTGGATTACAAGCCAGAAGAGCCACGAGGCGGCGGCAAGGGTGGAGGGCACGCCCTAGGGGGTGCCCTACCTCGTGGCCCCCTCGGGACTCCCCTGACCTAGCCCTTCGTCCTATATATTCACATATATTACAAAACCCTCAAAAGTATCCACGAAAACACTTTTCCACCGCCGCAACCTTCTGTTACCATGAGATCCCATCTTGGGGACTTTTCCGGCATCCTGTCGGAGGGGGATTCGATCACAGAGGGCATCTACATCAACTCTATTACCCTTCCGATGGAGCGTGAGTAGTTTACCATAGACCTACCGGTCCATAGCTAGTAGCTAGATGGCTTCTTCTCTCTCTTTGATTCTCAATACCATGTTCTCCTCGATGTTCTTGGAGATCTATCCGATGTAATCTTCTTTTGCGGTGTGTTTGTTGAGATCTAATGAATTGTGGATTTATGATCAGCTTATCTATGAATATTATTTGAATCTTCTCTGAATTCTTATATGCATGATTTGATATCTTTGTATTTCTCTTTGAATTATCGGTTTGGTTTGGCCAACTAGATTGGTTTTTCTTGCAATGGAAGAGGTGCTTAGCTTTGGGTTCAATCTTGTGTGATTTCACCCAGTGAAAAAGTAAGGGTAGGGAGACACGTATTTTGTTGCCCTCGAGGATAAAAAGATGGGGTTTTCATCATATTGCTTGAGTTTATTCCTCTACATCATGTCATCATACTTAAGGCATTACTCCGTTCTTTATGAACTTAATACTCTAGATGCATGCTTGTAGGATCGAAAGTATGTCTAGAGGGGGGTGATTAGACTACTTGACCAAATAATAATCTAGCCTTTTCCCAATTTTAAGTCTTGGCAGATTTTAGCAACTTTGCACAAGTCAAGCAATCAACATACACATGTTTATGTTGTACTAATTTCATTTACGCTTTGTCATTGCAGGTGTTCACAGATGGTGGGCTTGGGTCGAGAGCGCTCCGAGCCTCCTACCTCGGCGTGTGGGAGGGGTGTTGTTATTGCACCCCAAAAACTTCGGAGAGTGCTAGTAGACAGCATGCAGACACCCACAGCACCTTCGGTGGACGCTTCTTCTTTGGCCGAGAGAGGAGGTCGGGGGAAGAAGAGGGGTGCAGGTAGAGGTGGACGGGGCGCTGGGAGAGGTAGGAAGATTGTTCTGCCTTCCTCGCCACCACCCCCCGCTGAGTCTCCGGAACACCGGAGTGCTCCATCTTAGATGGACCCGTCTGACCTGGACCCGTGTCGGACTCCGGTCCACGAGCCTCGGGTCCCAGTGTCTTCCTCCCAGGAGACTCGGGTCCCACAGTCCTCCTCCCAGGAGACTCGGGTCCCACAGTCTTTGTCACACGTGACTCCAGAGACTAGCAACCATGCTGATGGTGTCGAGGAGACCTTATATGAGGATAACTACAGCGAGGGCGAGCTGGTTGAGGAGGGCAAGAAGGTCTACCAGCGTGGTGGTACTAAGCTACCGTCCGTGTCGGCGACCCGCGACCATAGGTGGTTGATTCAGCATAACGGGGAGAAGTAAGTGCATTTACTCTTTTTTAACCTTTTTCCTTCATGTTTGTTCAAATTAATATCTAATGTGTTGGCCTGGTCATACTGCAGGGGTTGGATACACGCAGATGGTGTCCGCAGGCCCAACCAGGTCCTTGGTACTCTAGTCCGGCACCACTTCCCGGGGTGGGTCACGTTGCCCGGTGAGGGTGAGCTTCCACAGAGAGCACTGACCTAGGAGCTGTACGAGGCTGCCCCGGCCCCACCGGGGAGATGGTCGACGGTGTCGTGTGTGAGACGGTGGCCGACATTGTGAGACGGTGGTTTTGGGTAATTTCTCCTTTACAGAATTAAAAATCAACAGTACCTAGTGATTGTACTAATGATCAGTGTTGTCTTGTTTGATTGCAGACCTTCTACAGGTGTCTTGAGGAACACGAGGCGGACGCAGCTATGGTTCTTGAAGCCGAGTGCAAGCGCCTACTTCAGAAAACACGGCACGAGGCTCGGGTGCAGGCTGTCCAAGACTAATATGCCTCGACTAACATCAGGAGGCAGAAGAAGAAGTGTCACGTCAAGTATCTGAGTAAGGACAAGTACATGAAGGTAATTACCTATTCTTAAGGCCTTGTACTAGTTTCCTTGATTTGATTCGTAGGCGTAGCGCTGAAATTTCTCTTTGTCTAACTTAGGTGCCCCCGAGATGGTGTGTGGATAAGATGGCCTGTTGGGAGAGGTTGGTGGATGAGTGGTGGTCTCCCCAATGGCTAGCCGTCCACAACAAGGCCAGGGACAAGCATGCCCAAATGCAAGGTGTGCCACACCATCAAGGGAGCTCCAACCTATTTGAGTACAGGGATCACTGGGTATGTGGTTCGATCCCTTAACGATTCATGCAATTTCATTCTTCATGCTTGCTTTAATTACTAATTTACCCTGTTCCTCTCTTTCAGGCGCGTGAAATTATCGGTAACAGATAGTTTTATGATAAGGTAATTCATAACGGGTAAGAAGTAACAAAAGTAAACAAGGTGCAGCAAGGTGGCCAAATCCTTTTTGTAGCAAAGGACAAGCCTGGACAAACTCTTATATAAAGGAAAGCGCTCCCGAGGACACATGGGAATTATCGTCAAACTAGTTTTCATCATGCTCATATGATTCGCGTTCGTTACTTTGATAATTTGATATGTGGGTGGACCGGTGCTTGGGTACTGCCCTTCCTTGGACAAGCATCCCACTTATGATTAACCCCTCTCGCAAGCATCCGCAACTATGAAAGAAGAATTAAGGTAAACCTAACCATAGCATGAAACATATGGATCCAAATCAGCCCCTTACGAAGCAACGCATAAACTAGGGTTTAAGCTTCTGTCACTCTAGCAACCCATCATCTACTTATTACTTCCCAATGCCTTCCCCTAGGCCCAAACAATGGTGAAGTGTCATGTAGTCGACGTTCACATAACACCACCAGAGGAAAGACAACATACATCTCATCAAAATATCAAACGAATACCAAATTCACATGACTACTTATAACAAGACTTCTCCCATGTCCTCGGGAACAAACATAACTACTCACAATTATTCATGTTCATAATCAGAGGGGTATTAATGTGCATAAATGATCTGAACATATAATCTTCCACCGAATAAACCAACTAGCATCAACTACAAGGAGTAATCAACACTACTAGCAACCCACAGGTACCAATCTGAGGTTTTGAGACAAATATCGGATACTAGAGATGAACTAGGGTTTGAGAGGAGATGGTGCTGGTGAAGATGTTGATGGAGATTGACCCCCTCCCGATGAGAGGATCGATGGTGATGACGATGGTGACAATTTCCCCCTCCCAGAGGGGTGTTTCCCCGGCAGAACAGCTCCGCCGGAGCCCTAGATTGGTTCCGCCAAGGTTCCGCCTCGAGACGGCGGCGCTTCGTCCCGAAAGCTTCCTTCTGATTTTTTTCCAAGGCAAAAGACACCTTATACCAGAAGATGGGCATCGGGGGGCTTCCAGGTGGCCCACGAGGCAGGGGGCGCGCCCTCCACCCTCATGGACAGTGGGTGGCCCCCCTCTGGTGCTTTCTTCCCCAATATTTTAATATATTCCAAAACTGACTTTCGTGGAGTTTCAGGACTTTTGGAGTTGTGCAGAATAGGTCTCTAATATTTGCTCCTTTTCCAGCCTAGAATTCCAGCTGCTGGCATTCTCCCTCTTCATGTAAACCTTGTAAAATAAGAGAGAAAAGGCATAAGTATTGTGACATAATGTGAAGTAATAGCCCATAATGCAATAAATATCGATATAAAAGCATGATGCAAAATGGACGTATCAACTCCCCCAAGCTTAGACCTTGCTTGTCCTCAAGCGGAAGCCAATATCGAAAAATATGTCCACATGTTTAGAGATAGAGGTGTCGATAAAATAAAATACGGACATGAGGGCATCATGATCATTCTTAGAAAAGCAACATATATATATTGTCATATGATTTCTTATGCTAAAGTAACAATCTATTCACAATGTCAAGTATGAATCAGAAACTTCATTGAAAAACTAGCAAACTATAATCTCAGTCATTGAAGCAATTGCAATTTATCATAACATCGGAAAGAGTCAATATAAGAGCTTTTCAGCAATTCCACATACTCAACTATCATTTAGTCTTTCACAATTGCTAACACTCACGCAATACTTATGGGTATGAAGTTTTAATCGGACACAGAGAAAGATAGGGGCTTATAGTTTTGCCTACCAACCTTTTACCTCAAGGGTAACGTCAACAATAATGCTTTATGAAACCCACATCCAATTGGATATATATATATATATATATATATATATATATATATATATATATCAGGATCTTTCCAACACATAGTGCTTGCCAAAGGATAAAGTGTAAAAAGGAAGGGTGAAGATCACCATGACTCTTGTATAAGGTATAAGACAAAAATAAAAGACAGGCCCTTCGCAGAGGGAAGCAGAGGTTGTCATGTGCTTTTATGGTTGGATGCACAAAATCTTAATGCAAAAGAACGTCACTTTATATTGCCACTTGTGATAGGGACCTTTATTATGCAGTCCGTCACTTTTATTTCTTCCATATCACAATCTCGTATAAAGCTTATTTTCTCCACACTAATAGATCATACATATTTAGAGAGCAATTTTTATTGCTTGCAACAATGACAACTTGCTTGAAGGATCTTACTCAATCCATAGGTAGATATGGTGGACTCTCATGGCAAAACTGGGTTTAAGGATATTTGGAAGCACAAGTAGTAACTCTACTTGGTGCAAAGAATTTGGCTAGCATGAGGGGGAAAGGCAAGCTCAACATGTTGGATGATCCATGACAATATAATTTATTTCAGATATAAGAAAACATAACCCATTACATTGTCTTCCTTGTCCAACATCAACTTTTCAGCATGTCATATTTTAATGAGTGCTCACAATCATAAAAGATGTCCAAGATAGTATATTTATATGTGAAAACCTCTCTTTCTTTATTACTTCCTATTAATTGCAACAATGACCAAAACTATGTTTGTCAACTCTCAACAACTTTTATTCATCATACTCTTTATATGTGAAGTCATTACTCTCCATAAGATCAATATGATCTGTTTATTTCTTTTTATTCTTTCCTTTTTCTTTTATTCCCTCAAGATCATAGCAAGATAACCAAGCCCTCGACTCAAGACTAATCTTTATTATATATAGCTCATGGACTCGATTACATAGATAAGGATCAACACAAAAACTCAAAGCTAGATCATACTAAACTTTATTCTACTAGATCAAGCTATAACCAAAAGGATCGAACTAACAAAAATGGTAAATATAGAAGTGTGATGGTGATATGATACCGGGGCATATCCCCCAAGCTTGGAAGTTGCCAAGGGGAGTGCCCATACCCATATATTTATATCTCTCTTCGGAGGTAGTGATGTGATATTTTTGGCGATGATGCCCCTTAGGATACGGTTCTCTTCCTCGAGCTTATTAACTTGCTTCTTAAGATCCATTGTTTCCTTCCGGAGTTTATCCGCGACGGCTAAAGCTTCTTTCACCCATGGATGTTGCATAGCTGCGGGAGAACAAGTAACACTCTTTTTCATATTTTCATAAGAAAGAAATCTAGCATTGGGAGGGATAACCGAATTTGGAATTGCTGAGCTCTGGAGTTCCTCCATCATAAATCTGGCTTTGAGACGAGAGGTAACTTCTTGATCTTCCTCCATGGCATCTATCCTCTTCAAGTTGGCCTCCATCTCTTCCTCAGTTGATGGCCCAAAGTGATCGGCATCACTGTTTGCTTTTGGCCACGGTGTCGGGTGAGATAGCTGGCTCTCCCCGACTGACTCTTGAGAAGACATCTTGATCTAATTTGCGGAAGAAACAACTCAAAACAAAAAACAAAGGATTTTGTCGTGGTACGGTGGTCAAAACCTTTGGGAGATTATGTAATGAATTTTTACTGACCAACAGAAGTATCATGCAAGAAAACGGAGTCCGGAGGGCACACGAGGTGTCCACGAGGCACGGGGCGCGCCCTCCACCCTCGTGGATGCCTCGTGTCCTTTCTGGACTACTTATTTTCCTATTTTCTTAAGTATTCCAAAACAGAGAAAAATTGTTGTTAGAACTATTTTGGAGTCGGTTTACTTACCGTACCACATACCTATTCCTTTTCGGAGTCTGAAACATTCTAGAAAGTGTCCCTTATGTACTCCTCCGGGGTAATGGTGTCAATAACATTGGTTTCACCATTTATGGGATTACCTGAGATATAATGTTTGATTCTTTGACCGTTCACCACCTTCAGATTTGTGCCTTCGAAGTTGTTGATTTTTATGGCATCGGAACGATAGACCTCCTCGATAACGTAAGGACCTTCCCATTTAGAGAGGAGTTTTCCTGCAAAAAATCTTAAACGAGAGTTATATAACAAAACATAATCACCTACATTAAACTCACGCTTTTGTATCTTGTTGTCATGCCATCATTTAACTTTTTCTTTAAACAGTTTGGCATTCCCATAGGCCTGGGTTCTCCACTCATCAAGTGAGCTAATGTCAAATAGTCTCTTCTCACCAGCAAGTTTGAAATCATAATTGAGCTCTTTAATGGCCCATTATGCCTTATGTTCCAGTTCGATAGGTAAGTGACATGCTTTTCCGTAAACCATTTTATATAGAGACATACCCACATGATTTTTATATGCAGTTCTATAGGCCCATAATGCATCATCAAGTTTCTTGGACCAATTCTTTCTAGATCTATTAACAGTCTTTTGCAAAATTAATTTAATCTCTCTATTACTCAGTTCCACTTGACCACTAGACTATGGGTGGTATGGAGATGCAATTCTATGATTAACATCATACTTAGCAAGCATTTTACGAAAAGCACCATGAATAAATTGAGAACCACCATCAGTCATTAAGTATCTAGGGACTCCAAATCTCGGAAAAATAACTTCTTTAAGCATCTTAATAGAGGTATTATGATCATCACTACTAGTTGGAATAGTTTCTACCCACTTAGTAACGTAATCCACAACAACTAAAATATGTGTATACCCATTAGAGGAAGGATACGGTCCCATATAATCAAAGCCCCAAACATCAAATGGTTCAATAACAAGTGAATAGTTCATAGGCATTTCTTGACGTCTACTAATATTACCAATTCTTTGACATTCATCGCAAGACAAGACAAACTTGCGGGCATCTTTGAAGAGAGTAGGCCAATAAAAACCGGATTGCAATACCTTATGTGCAGTTCTATCTCCAGCGTGGTGTCCTCCATATGCCTCGGAGTGACACTTGCGTAGGATATGTTCCTGTTCATGCTTAGGTACACAACGTCTAATAACACCATCTACTCCTTTATAAAGGAGTGGGTCATCCCAAAAGTAATGTCTTAAATCATAGAAAAACGTTTTCTTTTGCTGGTATGTGAAACTAGGTGGTATAAATTTAGCAACAATGTAATTAGCATAATCAGCATACCATGAAGCAGTACGAGAAGCAGTTTTGACAGCCAATTGTTCATCAGGAAAGCTATCATCAATAGGTAGTGGGTCATGAAGAACATTCTCTAACATAGACAAGTTGTCTGCAACGGGGTTCTCAGCTCCCTTTCTATCAATAATGTGCAAATCAAATTCTTGTAGCAAGAGAACCCATCTAATAAGTCTAGGTTTAGCATCTTTCTTTTCCATAAGATATTTAATAGCATCATGATCAGTGTGAACAGTTACTTTAGAATCAACAATATAAGGTCTGAACTTATCACAAGCAAATACAACTGCTAAAAATTCTTTTTCAGTAGTTGCATAATTTCTCTGGGCACTGTCTAGAGTTTTACTAGCATATTGGATAACATTTAATTTCTTATCAACTCTTTGTCCTAGAACAGCACCTACAGCATAATCACTAGCATCACACATAATTTCAAAGGGTAAATTCCAATCAGGTGGCTGAACAATAGGTGCAGAAATCAAGGCTTTCTTAAGTATTTCAAATGCTTCTACACAATCATCATCAAGGACAAAAGGAACATCTTTTTGTAGGAGATTAGTCAGAGGCCTAGAAATTTTTGAGAAGTCTTTAATGAACCTCCTATAAAAACTGGCATGACCAAGGAAACTTCTTATACCTTTAATATCCTTAGGACAAGGCATCTTTTCAATAGCATCACCTTTATCTTTATCAACTTCAATACCTCTTCTAGAAATTTTATGCCCCAAGACAATACCTTCATTAACCATAAAGTGGCACTTCTCCCAATTCAAGACAAGATTAGTTTCTTCACATCTCTGCAAAAATCGATCAAGGTTGCTTAAGCAATCATCAAAAGAATTTCCATACACGGAGAAATCATTCATGAAAACCTCAACAATCTTTTCACAAAAGTCAGAGAATATAGCAGTCATACATCTTTGAAAGGTTGCAGGGGCATTACATAAACCAAAAGGCATACGTCTATAAGCAAAGGTACCGAAAGGGCAAGTAAAAGTGGTCTTTTCCTGATCCTCTTTTGACATAGGTATTTGAGAGAAACCAGAATAACCGTCTAGAAAGCAAAAAATGTGTATGTTTGGATAATCTTTCTAGCATTTGATCAATAAAAGGTAAAGGGTAATGATCTTTTCTTGTAGCTTTATTTAATTTGCGGAAGTCAATTACCATTCTATAACATGTAACAGTTCTTTGTGGGATCAATTCATCTTTATCATTAGGAAAAAATAGTAATACCTCCCTTCTTAGGGACACAATGGACAGGACTTACCCACTGACTATCAGCAACAGGACAAATTATACCTGCCTCCAGAAGCTTTAATATTTCATTTCTTACCACTTCTTTCATCTTAGGATTCAACCGCCGTTGGTGATCAACAACTGGTTTAGCGTCTTTCTCCAATTTTATTTTGTGTTGGCATAGAGTGGGACTAATGCCCTTAAGATCATCAAGAGTATATCCAATAGCAGCACGGTGCTTCTTTAGAGTTTTCAATAATTTCTCTTCTTCATGCTCTGAAAGGTTAGCACTAATAATAACAGGATAAATCTTCTTTTCATCAAGATAAGCATATTTAAGAGTATCAGGTAAAGGTTTAAGCTCAAACACGGGATCACCCTTGGGTGGAGGAGGATCCCCTAGGATTTCAACAGGCAAGTTGTGTTTCAATATAGGTCCCTGTTTAAAGAATACTTCATATATATCCCTTCTTTCATTCATGAACGTATCATTTTCATGGTCAAGCAAGTATTGTTCTAAAGGATCATTAGGAGGCACGACAATAGAAGCAAGACCAATAATTTCATCTTTACTAGGAAATTCTTTATCATGGGGTTGTCTATGGAATTTAGCAAAATTAAAATCATGGGACATGTCCCCTAAACCAATAGTAACAATATCCTTTTCGCAATCTATCTTAGCATTAACAGTATTCAAGAAGGATCTACCAAATATAATGGGACAAAAGTCATCTTGTGGGGAACCAAGAACAAGAAAATCAGTAGGATATTTAACTTTCCCACACAAGACTTCAACATCTGTAACAATCCCAATTGGTGAAATAGTATCTCTATTGGCAAGCTTAATTGTAACATCAATATCTTCTATCTCAGCAGGTGCAATATCATGCATAATTTCTTCGAATAAGGAATGAGGTATTGCACTTGCACTAGCACCCATATCACATAAGCCATGATAACAATGATCTCCTATTTTAACAGAAACAACAGGCATGCCTACAATAGGTCTATGTTTATTTTTAGTATCGGGTCTAGCAATTCTTGTAGCTTCATCACAGAAGTAAATAACATGCCCATCAATATTATCGACCAAGAGATCTTTAACCATAGCAATACTAGGTTCAACTTTAATTTGCTTAGGGGTGTAGGTGTTCTTGCATTACTCTTACGAACCACAGTTGAAGCTTTAGCATGATCCTTTATTCTAGCATGGAAGGGTGGTTTCTCAATATAAGCGGTAGGAACAATAGGATCAACGTTATAAGTAATAGTCTTTTCTTCAACTTTAGTAGGTTCTACTACTTTTACTTCAATGGGAGGATGATATTTAAACCACTTCTCCTTAGGGAGATCAACATGAGTAGTAAACGATTCATGGAAAGAAGCTACTATCTCAGAGTCAAGTCCATATTTAGTGCTAAATTCACAAAAAGCATCGGTATCCATAAAAGATTTAACACAATCAAACTCAGGTGTTGTACCTGACTCCTTACCTTCGTCGAGTTCCCAATCTTCAGATTTGCATTTAATTCTTTCCAATAAATCCCATTTGAATTCAATAGTCTTCATAATAAAAGAACCAGTACAAGAAGTATCGAGCATGGAGCGATTGTTGAGAGAAAGCCGAGCATAAAAATTTTGAATAATAATTTCTCTTGAGAGCTCATGATTGGGGCATGAATATAACATTGACTTAAGCCTCCCCCAAGCTTGAGAGATACTTTCTCCTTCGTGAGGCCAAAAATTATATATATAATTATGATCATGATGAACCGGATGCATAGGATAAAACTTCTGATGAAATTCCAATTTCAATCGGTTGTAGTTCCATGATCTAATATCATCACATAGCCTAAACCATGTCAATGCCTTTCCCTTCAAAGATAAAGGGAAGACCTTCTTATTGATAACATCCTCGGGCATACCTGCAAGCTTAAATAATCCACAAACTTCACTCCGCGGCAACGGCGCCAGAAAAGAGTCTTGATGACCCACAAGTATAGGGGATCTGTCGTAGTCCTTTCGATAAGTATGAGTGTCGAACCCAACGAGGAGCAGAACAAAATGACAAGCAGTTTTCAGTAAGGTATTCTCTGCAAGCACTGAAATTATCGATAACAGATAGTTTTATGATAAGGTAATTCATAACGGTAACAAGTAACAAAAGTAAACAAGGTGCAGCAAGGTGGCCCAATCCTTTTTGTAGCAAAGGACAAGCCTGGACAAACTCTTATATAAAGGAAAGCGCTCCCGAGGACACCTGGGAATTATCGTCAAGCTAGTTTTCATCATGCTCATATGATTCGCGTTCGTTACTTTGATAATTTGATATGTGGGTGGACCGGTGCTTGGGTACTGCCCTTCCTTGGACAAGCATCCCACTTATGATTAACCCCTCTCGCAAGCATCTGCAACTACGAAAGAAGAATTAAGGTAAACCTAACCATAGCATGAAATTTACGGATCCAAATCAGCCCCTTACGAAGCAACGCATAAACTAGGGTTTAAGCTTTTTTCACTCTAGCAACCCATCATCTACTTATTACTTCCCAATGCCTTCCCCTAGGCCCAAACAATGGTGAAGTTTCATGTAGTCGACGTTCACATAACACCACTAGAGGAAAGACAACATACATCTCATCAAAATATCGGACGAATACCAAACTCACATGACTACTTATAACAAGACTTCCCCCATGTCCTCGGGAACAAATGTAACTACTCACAAATCATATTCATGTTCATAATCAGAGGGGTATTAATGTGCATAAAGGATCTAAACATATAATCCTCCACCGAATAAACCAACTAGCATCAACTACAAGGAGTAATCAACACTATTAGCAACCCACAGGTACCAATCTGAGGTTTTTAGACAAAGATCGGATACAAGAGATGAACTAGGGTTTGAGAGGAGATGGTGCTGGTGAAGATGTTGATGGAGATTGACCCCCTCCCGATGAGAGGATCGATGGTGATGACGATGGTGACGATTTCCCCCTCCCGCGGGGATGTTTCCCCGGCGGAACAACTTCGCCGGAGCCCTAGATTGGTTCCACCAAGGTTCCGCCTCGAGACGGCGGCGCTTCATCCCAAAAGCTTCCTTCTGATTTTTTCTAGGGCAAAAGACACCTTATACCAGAAGATGGGCATCGGGGGGCTTCCAGGTGGCCCACGAGGCAGGGGGCGCACCTAGGGGGTAGGGCGCGCCCTCCACCCTCGGGAACAGTGGGTGGCCCCTCTCTGGTGCTTTCTTCGCCCAATATTTTTAATATATTCCAAAACTGACTTTCGTGGAGTTTCAGGACTTTTGGAGTTGTGCAGAATAGGTCTCTTATATTTGCTCCTTTTCCAGCCCAGAATTCCAGCTGCCGGCATTCTCCCTCTTCATGTAAACCTTGTAAAATAAGAGAGAAAAGACATAAGTATTGTGACATAATGTGAAGTAATAGCCCATAATGCAATAAATATCGATATAAATGCGTGATGCAAAATGGACGTATCAGCACGACACAACAAGAAGGAGGTGCCGCCGCTGTAAAACTTCTATGCCATGGCCCATAGTGCCTCGTACAAGAAGGCCAAGGCATTCTCGGAGGATGACCTCGATCATCCAGAGAGCTTCACCAACATCTCCTCCCACGACAAGCTTGTGAGGTACAGAGACTGGGGGAAGAAGATGAAAGGTGAGGAGTTCAACCCGAGCCAGAGTCCTTTTGATCCTGAGCTCGTGATGCTATCTGGTGAGGGGAGGAAACATGGCTTAGTAGCCATTGGGTATGGCTCATACGTTGTCCTAGAAGTCTCCCGGAGATCAAGAAGCGCCAGACGAAGTCTCTTCCCGAGATGAGGCCTCGACCACGGCCAATGGAGCTTGCTATCGAGGCTAGGGCCGAGGAGCTTGTGGCGGAGGCAACCAGGCAGGCGGCGGAGAAGGTGAGGGGGATGGAGGAGAGGATGGCTAATCTGTTGGAGGCGGAGATGAATCGGGCCCTATACGAGATCCTCGTGGTAAGTTTCTCCCGCATACTAGCCAAATCATGCACGTAATGTTTGTTTCATTACTAACTAATATGACTGACTCGTGAAAACAAAATGTGCAGTCCATGTGCGAGAAAACCGGCCAGACCCCTCCACCGATGCCCCAGATTGCTATAGCGGACATGATGAGTTTCATTTGAATGGTCGTTAGTTACTAGTATTCACATTTCAGTTGCATCATGCTAACTAAACATTGCAAATGATCTTTCGTGCAGCATGCCTCCCACAAAGGATCGACCGATCCTTCTCTGTCTCGCGGTGGCGCAACCCCAGCCGGTCCTTCACCTCCCGGATTATGGTAAGTTTTCCCAAGTGTTTTCCTTAACAAATGCTTTGTTAGCTAGAAAATGGCATAACAACCTAGGATAGCTCAATAATGATCTATAGCTATCTTAGCTAGTTCATTTATGACATAATTAGCTCACTTAGGTAAAAATGGCATAACAACCTAGGATAGCTCAATAATGATCTATAATTAGCTTAGGTACTTCATTTATGACATAATTAGCGCACTTAGGTAAAAAATGGCAAAACAACCTAGGATAGCTCAATAATGATCTATAATTAGCTTAGCTACTTCATTTATGACATAATTAGCACACTTAGGTAAAAAATGGCATAATAACCTTGGTTTAGCTCCAAAATATTATATAATTAGTTTATTTTCCTCCAAAATGACAAAATAACCTTACCTAGCTCCAAAATGACCGGTTTTAACTAGGATAGCTCTAAAATGACCCACACTTACTATTTTGTCCTACAAAATGAATAAATATGCTTAGTTAGCTCAAAAATGGCATAACTACGTAGGTTAGCTCCAAAATGACCTATTTACCTAGCTTAGCTCTAAAATGACCTACACACTTAACATTTTTACATACCTTAGCTAAAAATGGCAGTTTTATTCTTTTTCTTCTTCTTCTTCTTCTTCTCCTTTTTCTTCTAGCTAGTCTTCTTCTTCTTCTAACTTTCATCTTTCCTAATTTGCAGATTTGCTTGAGATGAGGAAGCTAGCATTGATGGAAACTTGTTGCAAACTTTTACTTGTGCTTGTGCTTCCTTTTTATTTATGGAAACTTGTTGCAAACTTGTTGGATATGTTGTTGGAAACTTGTTGGATATGTTGTTGCAAACTTGTATGAAAATGCTATTGGAAACTTGTATATATATGTTCACGTTGTTGGAAATGTGTATATGTTGTTGGAAACTTATTGTTGGTATGATTGTTGAAATTATTTTGAAATGTGTAAATATGTGTGTGTGTGTGTGTGTGTGTGTGTGTGTGTGAAATTCTGTCAAATTGAATGAATTTAGGAAAAAATAGAAAAAAGAGGGGCTATATAGCCACTTTGCCGTCCGCTGGCTGACGGCAAAGGTCTTTGTCGCCCGCTAGTAGACGGCAAAGCTGCCATGTGGCAGCTACCTGTGCAACCTGGGGTGTAGGGGGCTGGCCTATTTGGTAGATTTGTCGTCAGCCAGTAGACGACAAAGGACTTTGCATCTTTGCTGTCCGCTGGCTGACGGCAATGATGCAAAGGCCTTTGCCGTCTGCTGGCTGACGGCAAAGCACGCCGTTAACCACTTAACGGACCAGAACTGCCATGTGTGCCGTCCAGGCTCTTTGCCGTCTGTCAGCAGACGGCAAATCCCCTTGCAGCTTTGCCGTCAGCCAGCAGACGGCAAAGAGGCCTCTGCCGTAGCCTATTCGGCTGGACTTGTTGCCGTCATCTGGCTGACGGCAAAGGTCTTTGCCGTCAGCCATCCATGCCTTTGCCGTCAGCCATGGTAGTGATATAGTTTGGCTATACTCCATCTTCATCACACAAAGTATTTAAATCATGCACAACCCCAATGACAAGCCACGCAATTGTTTCAAACTATTGATGTTCTCAAACCTTTTCAACTTTCACGCAATACATGAGTGTGAACCATGGACATAGCACTATAGGTGGAATAGACGGTGGTTGTGGAGAAGACAAAAAGAAGGAGATAGTCTCACATCAACTAGGTGTATCAACGGGCTATGGAGATGCCCATCAATAGATATCAATGTGAGTGAGTAGGGATTGCCATGCAACGGGTGCACTAGAGCTATAAGTTTGTGAAAGCTCAAAAAGAAACTAAGTGGGTGTGCATCCAACTTGCTTGCTCATGAAGACCTAGGGAAATTTGAGGAAGCCCATCATTGGAATATACAAGCCAAGTTCTATAATGAAAAATTCCCACTAGTATATGAAAGTGACAATATAGGAGACTCTCTATCATGCAGATCATGGTGCTACTTTGAAGCACAAGTGTGGTAAAAGGATATAGTATCATTTCCCCTTCTCTCTTTTTTTAATTGGGCCTTCTCTCATTTTTTTGGTCTCTTTTTTTCGTCTAGAGTCTCATCCCGACTTGTGGGGGAATCATAGTCTCCATCATCCGTTCCTCACATGGGACAATGCTCTAATAATGAAGATTGTCACACTTTTATTTACTTACAACCCAAGAATTACAAATCGATACTTAGAACAAAATATGACTCTATATGAATGCCTCCGGCGGTGTACCGGGATGCGCAATGAATCAAGAGTGACATGTATGAAAGAATTATGAATGGTGGCTTTGCCACAAATACGATGTCAACTACATGATTATGCAAAGCAATATGACAATGATGGAGCGTGTCATAGCAAACGGAACGGTGGTAAGTTGCATGGCAATATATCTCGGAATGGCTATGGAAATGCCATAATAGGTAGGTATGGTGGCTGTTTTGAGGAAGGTATATGGTGGGTGTATGGTACCGGCGAAAGTTGCGTGGCACTAGAGAGGCTAGCAATGGTGGAAGGGTGAGAGTGCGTATATTCCATGGACTCAACATTAGTCATAGAGAACTCATGTACTTATTGCAAAAATCTATTAGTTATCGAAACGAAGTACTACGCGCATGCTCCTAGGGGGATAGATTGGTAGGAAAAGACCATCTCTCGTCCCCGATCGCCACTCATAAGAAAGACAATCAATAAATAAATCATGCTCCGACTTCATCACATAACGGTTCACCATACGTGCATGCTACGGGAATCACAAACTTTAACACAAGTATTTCTCAAATTCACAATTACTTACTAGCATGACTCTAATATCACCATCTTCATATCTCAAAACAATCATAAGGAATCAAACTTCTCATGGTATTCAATGCACTTTATATGAAAGTTTTTATTATATCCCTCTTGGATGCCTATCATATTAGGACTAAATTTATAACCAAAGCAAATTACCATATTGTTTAGAGACTCTCAAAATAATATAAATGAAGCACGAGAGTTCATTAATTTCTATAAAATAAAACCACCGCCGTGCTCCAAAAAGATATAAGTGAAGCACTAGAACAATATTGCCTAGCTCAAAAGATATAAGTGAAGCACATAGAGTATTCTAATAAATCACGATTCATGCGTGTCTCTATCAAAAGGTGTGTACAGCAAGGATGATTGTGGCAAACTAAAAAGAAAAGAATCAAATCATACAAGACACTCCAAGCAAAACACATATCATGTGGTGAATTAAAATATAGACTCAAGTAAAGTTACCAACAGACGAAGACGAAAGAGGGGATGCCTTCTGGGGCATCCCCAAGCTTAGGCTCTTGGTTGTCCTTGAATATTACCTTGGGCTGCCTTGGGCATCCCCGATCTTAGGCTCTTGCCACTCCTTATTCAATAGTCCATCAAATCCTTACCCAAAACTTGAATTCACAACACAAAACTCAACAGAGAATCTCATAAGCTCCGTTAGTATAAGAGAATAAATCACCACCTTTGGTACTGTTGTGAACTCATTCTTTATTTATATTGGTTTAATATATATTGTATTCCAAGTTTTCCATGGTTCATACCCCCCGATACTAGCCATAGATTCATCAAAATAAGCAAACAACACATAGAAAACAGAATCTGTCAAAAACAAAACAGTCTGTAGCAATCTGGATATTTCGAATACTTCTGTAACTACACAAATTTTGAAAAATTAGGAAGACCTAAGCAATTTGTTTATTAATCTTGTTAAAAAAGAATAAAATCAAAATCACTCTTCTGTTAAAAATGAGAATTGTTTTCCTGAGCGCAAAAGTTTCTAATTTTCAGCAAGATCAAATCAACTATCACCGTACGCTATCCCAAAGGTCTTACTTGGCACAAACACTAATTAAAACACAAAACCACATCTAACCAGAGGCTAGATTAAATATTTATTCAAAAACAGGAAAGGAAATTATTGGCTTTTCTCCCAACAAGCGCTTTTCTTTCAAGCCTTTTAGCTAGGCATTGGAATTTCGATGATGCTCACATGAAAGACAAGAATTGAAGCACAAAGAGAGCGTGATAAAACATGTGAAGAACACATCTAAGTCTAACATACTTCCTATGCATAGGCATCTTATAGGCAAACAAATTAGCAAGGAAAGCAAAAACTAGCGTATGCAAAGAAGAAGAAAGAAACAATAGCAATCTCAACATAGCGAGAGGTAATTTAGTAGCATGAAGATTTCCACATCCATATTTTCCTCTCTCATAATAATTACATGTAGGATCATAATAAAATTCAAAAATATAGCTACCACATAAAATTTTCTCTTTATGATCCTCATGCATGTAGAGTTGACACTCTTCCGAAATAGTGGGATTATCATAAAATAAAGTCATGACCTCTTCGAACCCACTTTTATCAAAAACTTCATGAGATTGAACAATATCCAAATATGTGGGATCTAAATTTTACACTCTTCCAAACCCACTTTCAGTATTATTGCAAACATTATTATCAATCTCATATTCATCATGGGGCTTAAATAAATTTTCAAGATCATAAGAAGAATCACCCCAATCATGATCATTACAACAAGTAGTAGACATAGCAAAATTAGCATCCCCAAGCTTAGGGTTTCGCGTATCATTAACATAATTGACATTAATAAAATTTATAATAACATCATTGCAATCATGCTTTTCATCCAAAGATCTATCGTGAATCACTTCATAAAGCACTTCATCACAATTTCCAGATTCACGGATTTCAAGCAAAACTTCATAAAGATAATCTAGTGCGCAAAACTCACAAGCAATTGGTTCATCATAATTGGATCTCTTAAAAAGATTGGCAAGCGGATGAGGATCCATAGACCTTAGGTTCTCTGATTTGCAATAAATACACAATTATTCCAACCAAACGAGCAAACGTGCCAAATAAGACATCGAGGCAAACGAAAAGACGAATGGAAGAAGAGCAAAGAAAAGGCAAATCTTTTCAAAAATCGTTTTAGAAGTGGGGGAGAGGAAAACGAGAGGCGAATGGCGAATAATGTAGTGAAAGAGATGAGATTTTATGATGGGTACTTAGTATGTCTTGACTTGGCGTAGATCTCCCCGGCAACTGCGCCAAAAATTCTTCGTGCTACTTCTTGAGCTTGTATTGGTTTTTCCCTTGAAGTGGAAAGGGTGATGCAGCAAAGTAGAGTAAGTATTTCCCTCAGTTTGAGAACCAAGGTATCAATCCAGTAGGAGACAATGAACAAGTCACCGAATACCTGCACAAACAATCAACAACTTGGACCCAATGCGATAAAGGGGTTGTCAATCCCTTCACGGTTACTTGCAAAAGTGAGATCTGATAGAGATAGATAAACGGTAAAGTAAATATTTTTGGTATTTTTGGTTTATAGAACGGAAAGTAAAAGATTGCAAAGGAAGTAAATCAGAAACTAAAATTGTAGATCGAAAATTTATATGATGGAAAATAGACCCGGGGGCCATAGGTTTCACTAGAGGCTTCTCTTAAGATAGAAAATATTATGGTGGGTGAACAAATTACTGCCAAGCAATTGATAGAAAAGCGCAAAGTTATGACGATATCTAAGGCAATGATCATGAATATAGGCATCACGTCCGTGTAAAATAGACCGACTCATGCGTGCATCTACTACTATTACTCCACACATCGACCGCTATCCAGCATGCATCTAGAGTATTAAGTTCATAAAGAATGGAGTAATGCATTAGGCAAGATGACATGATGTAGTGGAATTAACTCAAGCAATATGATGAAAACCCCATATTTTTATCCTCGATGGCCACAATACAATACGTGCCTTGCTGCCCCTACTGTCACTGGGAAAGGACACCGCAAGATTGAACCCAAAGCTAAGAACTTCTCCCATTGCAAGAAAAACCACTCTAGTTAGCCAAACAAAATCGATAGTTCGAAGAGACTTGCAAAGATATCAAATCATGCATATAAGAATTCAGAGAAGATTAAAATAATATTCATAGATAAGCTGATCATAAATCCACGATTCATTGGATCTCGGCAAACACATCGCAAAGAAGTATTACATCGAATAGATCTCCAAGAACATCGAGGAGAACATGGTATTGAGGATCAAAGAGAGAGAAAAAGCCATCTAGCTACTAGCTATGGACCCGTAGGTCTGTGGTAAACTACTCACGCTTCATCGGAAGGACAATGGTGTTGATGTAGAAGCCCTCCGTGATCGAATCCCCCTCTGGCAGGATGCCAGAAAAGGCCCCTAGATGGGATCTCACGGGTTCAAAAGGTTGCGGTGGTGGAAAAGGGTTTTCATCGCTCTCCTGATTGGTTTTGGGATATATGAGAATATATAGGAGGAAGAAATAGGTGGGTGGAGTCACGAGGGGCCCACAAGGGTAGGGGGCGCACCCTCCGTCCTTGCGACCGCCTTGTGGCTTCTCTGACTTGCACTCCAAGTCCTCTGGATGTCTTCTGGTCCAAGAAAAATCATCACGAAAGTTTTATTCCGTTTGGACTTCGTTTGGTATTCCTTTTCCGCGAAACTCTAAAACAAGGAAAAAAACAGAAACTGGCACTGGGCTCTAGGTTAATAGGTTAGTCCCAAAAATAATATAAAATATAAAACATACAAAACAGATAATATAATAGAATGGAACAATCAAAAATTATAGATATGTTGGAGACGTATCATCGTCCCCGCGAGCACCGAGCTCCGGCCATCGCCATGGAAGGCAAACCTCACGCCCCGGAGCTCTTCCGCTCGCTCCAGTAGCTCCCACGTGCTCTTCGGGTCCCCAGGAGCCCGACGCGCTGATGTCTACTATGCAATCGAAAACAAATAATATAATAGCATGGAACAATCAAAAATTATAGATACGTTGGAGACGTATCATCGTCCCCGCGAGCACCAAGCTCCCGCCATCGCCATGGAAGGCAAACCTCATGCCCCGGAGCTCTTCCGCTCACTCCAGTAGCTCCCGCGTGCTCTTCGGGTCCCGAGGATCCCGACGCGCTGATGTCTACTACGCAACCTTCTTCTTGTAGACGTTGTTGGGCCTCCAAGTGCAGAGGATTGTAGGACAGTAGCAAATTTCCCTCAAGTGGATGACCTAAGGTTTATCAATCCGTGGGAGGCGTAGGATGAAGATGGTCTCTCTCAAGCAACCCTGCAACCAAATAACAAAGAGTCTCTTGTGTCCCCAACACACCCAATACAATGGTAAATTGTATAGGTGCACTAGTTCGGCAAAGAGATGGTGATACAAGTGCAATATGGATGGTAGATATAGGTTTTTGTAATATGAAAATATAAAAACAGCAAGGTAGCAAGTAATAAAAGTGAGCGTAAACGGTATTGCAATGCTAGGAAACAAGGCCTAGGGTTCATACTTTCACTAGTGCAAGTTCTCTCAACAATAATAACATAATTGGATCATATAACTATCCCTCAACATGCAACAAAGAGTCACTCCAAAGTCACTAATAGCGGAGAACAAACGAAGAGATTATTGTAGGGTACGAAACCACTTCAAAGTTATCCTTTCTGATCGATCTATTCAAGAGTCCGTAGTAAAATAACACGAAGCTATTCTTTCCGTTCAATCTATCATAGACTTCGTACTAGAATAACACCTTAAGACACAAATCAACCAAAACCCTAATGTCACCTAGATACTCCAATGTCACCTCAAGTATCCGTGGGTATGACTATACGATATGCATCACACAATCTCAGATTCATCTATTCAACCAACACATAGAACTTCAAAGAGTGCCCCAAAGTTTCTACCGGAGAGTCAAGACGAAAACGTGTGCCAACCCCTATGCATAAGTTCACAAGGTCACTGAACCCGCAAGTTGATCACCAAAACATACATCAAGTAGATCACGTGATATCCCATTGTCACCACAGATAAGCACATGCAAGACATACATCAAGTGTTCTCAAACCCTTAAAGACTCAATCCCATAAGATAACTTCAAAGGGAAAACTCAATCCATTACAAGAGAGTAGAGGGGGAGAAACATCATAAGATCCAACTATAATAGCAAAGCTCGCGATACATCAAGATCGTACCACCTCAAGAACACGAGAGAGAGAGAGAGAGAGAGAGATCAAACACATAGCTACTGGTACATACCCTCAGCCCCGAGGGTGAACTACTCCCTCCTCGTCATGGAGAGCGCCGGGATGATGAAGATGGCCACCGGTGAGGGTTCCCCCCTCCGGCAGGGTGCCGGAACAGGGCCCCGATTGGTTTTTGGTGGCTACAGAGGCTTGCGGCGGCAGAACTCCCGATCTATTCTGTTCCCCGATGTTTTTAGGGTATATGGATAAATATAGGTGAAAGAAGTCGGTAAGGGGAGCCATGAGGGGCCCACGAGGGTGGGGGCGCGCCCAGGGGGCAGGCGCGCCTCCCTGCCTCGTGGCCACCTCGAAGCTTCCCCGACTTCAACTCCAAGTCTCCTGGATCACGTTCGTTCCAAAAATCACGCTCCCGAAGGTTTCATTCTGTTTGGACTCCGTTTGATATTCCTTTTCTGCGAAACACTAAAACAAGGGAAAAAACAGAAACTGGCACTGGGCTCTGGGTTAATAGGTTAGTCCCAAAAATAATATAAAAGTGCATAGTAAAGCCCATTAAACATCCAAGATGGATAATATAATAGCATGAATACTTCATAAATTATAGATATGTTGGAGACGTATCAGCATCCCCAAGCTTAATTCATGCTCGTCCTCGAGTAGGTAAATGAGAAAAGAAATAATTTATGAAGTGTGAATGGTAGCAGGTGCATAAGTTTGGTCAATGATAATTTCAATCACCTTTTCTAGCATCATTATATGTCATAACAGTAGCTCAACTCATAGAACTTTTCATGATCAAGTAACAAGCTATTCACATGTTAAATTATAGATCATAAACTTACTTGAAAACTAACAAACCGTGTTATTAGTCATCAAACAATTACAATTCATCTTACTTTCAGGAAGAGTCTATGTCAGAGCTTTGATTTAGCAAATCCCACATACTCAACTATCATATAGTCTTCCATGATTGCTACCACTCAAAGCATATTTTTAGAACAAATAGCATCCATCGAACACAGAGAAAGATAGGGGCTTAATGTTTCGCCTCCCAACTTATTTATCATATAGATAATTGTCAACAATAATAATTCATGATCAAATATATTTGAATGGCCATATATGCTTAGATCTTCCATCACATGATGCTTGCCAACTAAAGAGTAGGTTGGAATGAGAAGGAATACTACTGACTCTTGCATAAAAGTAAAAGATAGACCCTTCGCAGAGGGAAGCAGGGATTTGCAGAGGTGCCAGAGCTCGAAGCTAAAACAGAGATGAAAATAATTTTGAGAGGTATGCTTTCATTGTCAAAATAACGACCAAGAGTTCCCAATATCTTCCATACTAGATACATCATAGGCGGTTCCCACGCAGAAAGGTAAAAAATTTACTCCCCCTCCACCAACATTCACACTCCACGGCTTGTCCAAAACAACGGGTGTCGTCCAACTATCAACATTCCTGGGGGAGTTTTGTTTAAATTATTTGCGAATTTGTTTTTGGTCTTTTGATCGTAGGACTGGGCATCCCAGTTACCAGCCATTTTCTCGTGAATGATGAGCGGAGTCCACTCATCGTGAGAATAACCCACCTAGCATGGAAGATACTGACAGCCCCTAGTTGCTACATGAGCGATTCGGGCATACAAAACAGATTATTATTTGAAGGTTTAGAGTTTGGCACATGCAAATTTACTTAGAATGGCAGGTAAATACCGCATATAGGTAGATATGGTGGACACTCATGGAAGAAACTTGGTTCAAGGAATTTGGATGCACAAGCAGTATTCCCGCTTAGTACAGATATTTTGGCTAGCAATTGATTCTAAATAGCAAGCACCACATGTTAGAGAATCCATAACAATATAACTTCTATACAAATATACCCAAGCATAACTCATTATGTTGTCTTGCTTGGCCAACTTCAACTAATTTGCTCAGGTTTGAAAATAATTAATGGGGCTCACAATCATAGAAGATGTCCAAGATAGTATATTTATATGTGAAATCTCTCTTCCTTCAATATTCTTTCATGAATTGTTCAAGTGACCAATACAATGTTTGCTAACCTTCAATAAATTTACCACCTCTACTTCTTATATGTGAAGTCATTACTCCCCATGGGATAAGCATACGAAACATATATAATTTCAGATTTTTGATATTCAAATCATTCAACTATTTACTCATAGGATATAAGTGAAGCATATGAGTAAATGACAAACTACTCCAAAAAGATATAAGTGAAGATCAATGAGTAGTTAAATAATTATGTAGCTATGTGAAGACTCTCCCATTTAATAATTTCAGATCTTGATATTTTATTCAAACAGCAAGCAAAGCAAAATAAAATGACCTTCTAAGAATAGCAAACATCACGTGAAGAAGCAAAAAACTTAGGATCAACCGAAACTTACCGATAGTTGTTGAAGAAGAAAGGTGGGATGCCAACCGGGGCATCCCCAAGATTAGATGCTTGAGACTTCTTGAAATATTATCTTGGGATGCCTTGGGCATCCCCAAGCTTGAGCTTTTGTGTCTCCTTAATTCCTCTCATATCACGGTCTCCCTAAATCTCAAAAGCTTCATCCACACAAAACTCAACAAGGACTCGTGAGATAAGTTAGTATAAACCAATGCAAAAACCTTATCATTTTCTACTGTAACAAATCACTAAAATTATTATTCAACATTGCTTAGTAAATTCCTCTGCATATTTAATACTCCTATCCTCAAATAGAATCATTAAACAAGCAAACATATGCAAACATAACAGCAATCTGCCAAAACAGTACAGTCTGTAAAGAATGCAGAAAGATCCATACTTCCCTAGCTCCAAAAATTATTAAAGAAAATGTCCACTGTAGTAAATTTATCAGAGCTTATTATGCAAAAGGTTTCAACATTTTATCAAATTCTGACTTTTCTAGGGAATTTTTGCAAAGCGGTGAACTTTCTGTTTTCAAACAGCAACATGTAGACTTGTAAAATAAGCATAGTAAAGGCTATCAATGCCACTTTTATTGAAATAAAAGATGCAAAACATTATTCTAAATAACAGCAATCAAATACTAACAAAATAAAATGATGCTCCAAGCAAAACACATATCATGTGGTGAATAAAAATATAGCTCCAAGTAAAGTTACCGATGAACGAAGATGAAAGAGGGGATGCCTTCCGGGGCATCCCCAAGCTTAGGCTCTTGGTTGTCCTTGAATATTACCTTGGGGTTCCTTGGGCATCCCCAAGCTTAGGCTCTTGCCACTCCTTATTCCATAGTCCATCGAATCTTTACCCAAAACTTGAAAACTTCACAACACAAAACTCAACAGAAAACTCGTAAGCTCCGTTAGTATAAGAAAATAAATCACCACTTAGTACTGTTGTGAACTCAATCTAAATTCTTATTGGTGTAATATATACTGTATTCCAACTCCTCTATGGTTCATACCCTCTGATACTACTCATAGATTCATCAAAATAAGCAAACAACACATAGAAAACAGAATCTGTCAAAAACAGAACAGTATGTAGTAATCTGCACCAAACGCAAACTTCTGGAACTCAGAAAAATCTACCAAAATAGAAAGTCCTATATAATTTGTTTATTGATCTACTGCAATTAGAATCAGTATTTTATCACTTTCTGGTGATTTTTAACAATTGTTTTCGTGAGCAGAAAGTTTCTTTCTTTTTCAGCAAGATCAAATAATTATCATCCAAGAAGATCCTAGAGGTCTTACTTGGCAAAAACACTAATTAAAACATAAAACCACATCTAACCAGAGGCTAGATGATTTATTTATTACTAAACAGGAACAAAAAGCAAGGAACAAAAGCAAAATTGGGTTGCCTCCCAACAAGCGCTATCGTTTAACGCCCCTAGCTAGGCATGATGATTTCAATGATGCTCACCTAAAAGATAAGAATTGAAACATAAAGAGAGCATCATGAAGAATATGACTAGCACATTTAAGTCTAACCCACTTCCTATGCATAGGGATTTTGTGAACAAACAATTTATGGGAACAATAATCAACTAGCATAGGAAGGCAAAACAAGCATAACTTTAAAACTTTAAGCACATAGAGAGGAAACTTGTTATTATTGCAATTCCTACAAGCATATATTCCTCCCTCATAATAATTTTCAGTAGCAACATGAATAATTTCAACAATATAACCATCACATAAATCATTATTTTCATGATCTACAAGCATAGAATTTTTATTACTCTCCACATAAGCAAATTTATTCTCATGAATAGTAGTGGGAGCAAACTCAACAAAATAACTATCATGTGAGGCATAATCCAATTGAAAGTTAAAATCATGATGACAAGTTTCATGGATATCATTATTCTTAATAGCATACTAGTCATCACAATAATCATCATAGATAGCAACTTTGTTCTCATAATCAATTGAAACCTCTTCGGAAATAGTGGATTCATCACTAAATAAAGTCATGACCTCTCCAAATCCACTTTCATCAATATAATCATCATAAATAGGAGGCATGCTTTCATCATAGTAAATTTGCTCATCAAAACTTGGGGGACAAAAAATATCATCTTCATCAAACATAGCTTCCCCAAGCTTGTGGCTTTGCATATCATTAGCACCATGGATATTCAAGGAATTCGTACAAACAACATTGCAATCATGCTCATAATTCAAATATTTAGTGCCAAAAATTCTAATGCATTCTTCTTCTAGCACTTGAGCACAATTATCGGAATACTTATTTTTCACGGAAGACATTAAAAAGATGAAGCATATGAGGCAATCCTAATTCCATTTTTTTGTAGTTTTCTTTTATAGACCAAACTACTGATAAAACAAGTAACTAAAAGATTCGATTGCAAGATATAAAGATATAACTTCAAGCGCTAGCCTCCCCGGAAACGGCGCCAGAAAAGAGCTTGATGTCTACTACGCAACCTTCTTCTTGTAGACGTTGTTGGGCCTCCAAGTGCAGAGGTTTGTAGGACAGTAGCAAATTTCCCTCAAGTGGATGACCTAAGGTTTATCAATCCGTGGGAGGCGTAGGATGAAGATGGTCTCTCTCAAGCAACCCTGCAACCAAATAACAAAGAGTCTCTTGTGTCCCCAACACACCCAATACAATGGTAAATTATATAGGTGCACTAGTTCGACGAAGAGATGGTGATACAAGTGCAATATGGATGGTAGATATAGGTTTTTGTAATCTGAAAATATAAAAATAGCAAGGTAGCAAGTAATAAAAGTGAGCGTAAACGGTATTGAAATGCTAGGAAACAAGGCCTAGGGTTCATACTTTCACTAGTGCAAGTTCTCTCAACAATAATAACATAATTGGATCATATAACTATCCCTCAACATGCAACAAAGAGTCACTCCAAAGTCACTAATAGCGGAGAACAAACGAAGAGATTATTGTAGGGTACGAAACCACCTCAAAGTTATCCTTTCTGATCGATCTATTCAAGAGTCCGTAGTAAAATAACACGAAGCTATTCTTTCCGTTCGATCTATCATAGAGTTTGTACTAGAATAACACCTTAAGACACAAATCAACCAAAACCCTAATGTCACCTAGATACTCCAATGTCACCTCAAGTATCCGTGGGTATGATTATATGATATGCATCACACAATCTCAGATTCATCTATTCAGCCAACACATAGAACTTCAAAGAGTGCCCCAAAGTTTCTACCGGAGAGTCAAGACGAAAATGTGTGCCAACCCCTATGCATAAGTTCACAAGGTCACTGAACCCGCAAGTTGATCACCAAAACATACATCAAGTAGATCACGTGATATCCCATTATCACCACAGATAAGCACATGCAAGACATACATCAAGTGTTCTCAAATCCTTAAAGACGCAATCCGATAAGATAACTTCAAAGGGAAAACTCAATCCATTACAAGAGAGTAGAGGGGGAGACACATCATAAGATCCAACTATAATAGCAATGCTCATGATACATCAAGATCTTACCACCTCAAGAACACGAGAGAGAGAGAGAGAGAGAGACAGAGAGAGACAGAGAGAGACAGAGAGATCAAACACATAGCTATTGGTACATACGCTTAGCCCCGAGGGTGAACTACTCCCTCCTTGTCATGGAAAGCGCCAGGATGATGAAGATGGCCACCGGTGAGGGTTCCCCCCTCCGGCAGGGTGCCGGAACAGGGTCCCGATTGGTTTTTGGTGGCTACAGAGGCTTGCGGAAGTGGAACTCCCGATCTATTCCGTTCCCCGATGTTTTTAGGGTATATGGATATATATATAGGCGAAAGAAGTCGGTAAGGGAAGCCATGAGGGGCCCACAAGGGTGGGGGCGCGCCCAGGGGGCAGGCGCGCCTCCCTGCCTCGTGGCCACCTCGAAACTTCCCTGACTTCAACTCCAAGTCTCCTGGATCACGTTCGTTCCAAAAATCACGCTCCCGAAGGTTTCATTCCGTTTGGACTCTGTTTGATATTCCTTTTTTGCAAAACACTGAAACAAGGGAAAAAACAGAAACTGGCACTGGGCTCTGGGTTAATAGGTTAGTCCCAAAAATAATATCAAAGTGCATAGTAAAGCCCACTAAACATCCAAGATGGATAACATAATAGCATGAATACTTCATAAATTATAGATACGTTGGAGACGTATCATGCGCCATCGAGTACCTCGTCTCCACGACAAAGGAAACGAACCAGAGGGCTCCACTGCATCGCCAACGTCGTCATCTTCGCCGCCGGTGCCCAGAGGTCCTCACCGTCAATTCTCGACAACCAACGCGTCCCCAGCCCTGCCGTCTACACCATCCTCCTTACCGTGAGCTACTGATATTTCCCCCTACCCATTTTCTCGCGCTTGTGCCGTAGTTGTCATCCCCGCGAGCACCAAGCTCGAGCCATCACCATGGCCGGCGAACCTCACGCCCTGGAGCTCTTCCGCTCGCTCCAGTAGCTCCCGCATGCTCTTCGGGTCCCCTGGATCCCGATGCGCCCCTCTGCTCACTTGCTAATGCGATAGAGCCCTCGTGCCCGTGCTGCTATAGCTCCAGCCGCCGCCACTGCCCATACCGCCGCTGCCACAGGCCGCCCTAGCTGCTGCTGGTTGCTCCGTTGTGCACGGACGAGCACCAGCTCCACGCGGGGCCCGTCTGCCGTCCATTTGGTTGACGGAGGGCGAATCCCGAAGCCCTCTGCCGTCTCTGGCCTCGCCGGTGATGAGCCGTGGGTCGACTCTGGCGGGGTTGACCCGATTGACCAGGTTTGACCTCTTTGAGTCGCTGACGGGTGGGCCTAGCCCCTGTGTTAATTAGATTAATAAGTTAGTTAGCACTAATAGCCCCTGTTAACCAGTTAAGACACTAACACGCGGGTCCCACTAGTCAGGTTTGACCTGGACCGCACCTGTTGACCGTTGGCATCGCCCTGACGTCATCCTGACGCAATAAGTCATTTTCTGGATTTAGTTTAAATTAGAATAACCAGAAATTCCAGAAAAAGGGTTAAACTTCTAAAAATCATAGAAAATAATCTATAACTCCAATGAAAATAATTTATATATGAAAAACATGAAGAATCTGTTTATGCCATTTTCATGCATGTTTGAACAAGTTAACCTCACTGATTAGGACAAATGATGATTAGGGCAACCTTTGAAATAACATTTGGTGTTGGAATTTGATCTTGTTTGAATTCCACTTCAATTAACTTGTCTAAATATTGCATTAGGTGAATTCAGTATCTTAATATGCCATATCATGAATTTGGTTGTGCATTATAGTGAATGTTGTTCCTGTTTGTGTTTACCGGTAGTTGTCCCCCCTCGGTAGATGGTTGTTCCGATGCTGAGATCGATGTCACTGAAGAAGACACAATGCTATATCTTCATAAGTGCCAGGCAAGCAAACCCCCCTTGATCACCCTGATACAATCCCACTCTCTCGCTCCTACTCTCATTTACTGCATTAGGACAACAACGATTCAACTATTACATGTTGCGGTAGTTGAACCCATTCCTCTGCATGACCTATCTTTGCCACGGTAATTAGTAAAAACCCACTAGCATGAGTAGGAGTTGTTTGACCCATGATGTGCCTACTCATTCATGTTTGATTGTTATGCCTACTATGCTTAGAGTTGTGTCAGGTCCGATTCATCCGGGATGGATTGGAATGGTGGTAAACATGTCCTGTTGTTGAGAGCTAAGTGTGTGAACACGATTTGGTAAAGGTAGCGATGATAGGCCATGTAGGAGTACATGGTGGGTTGTCTCATTGAAGCCATCCTCAGGAACTGAGTTCCGTGTTTGTGATCCAAGACAGCTACTACCACACATTGGGCTCCGGGCACTCCAAGCTCTCTCTACTTATTAGTCACCTTGATCTCTGTCCAGGAGCTTCAACTAGTTTCTGGTGTTTGTCGTATGCTGGAGGCCGTGCACAGCGCTGACCTTAGGGGTGGGCTATGATGCGGCAGGCACGTGGCACGGTGTACCGAGGCACCCGTTTGGTGGGTTCGGGAACCCTGCACACATCGTTTGGGGCCGTAGTGGAAACCTCGGCCGGACTTCCTTGCGGATGGAACTCAAATAAGCGATAAACCTGGACTAGAGTCTCGTGTGGTTAGTCAGGTCGTGGCCAACACCTTCGCTGGGCTTCCGCTTGAAGGTTGCCGAGTACATGTCGTGTAAACGGCGGTAAGTGGTGAGAGCGTGTGTGAAGAAGTACACCCCTGCAGGGTAATATGATCTATTTGAATAGCCGCGTCCGCGGATATGGACTACTTCGGACGCTTACATTGTTCATATATAACTTGAAGTGGATACTCTAAAATGCGCAAGATAAGTGTGAGTGCTATGGATGGCCTTCTCGTAGGGAGACGGGAGCGGATCCATAGTGATGTATTGATATGGTGAATATGTGGACTCGTGTGTGCTACCTCAAAGAAGTTACTGGCAATCGTAGTTCAGGATAGCCACCGAGTCAAAGCTAGCTTGCTGCAATTAAACTCCACCACCCCCCTTTGTTGATACTGATGCATAAGTAGTTAGTTCTGGCGTAAGCCTTGCTGGGTACATTTGTACTCATGTTTTCTTAATTTATGTTTTTGCAGAGAGACTTGAGTCTCACTAGTAGTGCCACATGGGCTTCGACAATTAGCTTGGGAATCCCAGACAGAGGTCTGGCTCCTTTGGAGGGTCTTATAGATAGAGAGAGGCTTCCTAGCCTTCTTATGCCTGTACTCGAACATGTTTATGCTTCCGCCTGTGCTTATTGCTTGTATGACTTGAATGCTGGGTGATAAGACCCATGTTTGTAATATTTGGCTCCTTGGAGCCTATTGAATAAATACTTTGAGTCATAGAGTTTTGTTGTGATGCCATGTTGTATTTACGCATATCGAGCATATTGTGTGTATGTTATTGAAATGCTTGGTATGTGTGGGATCCGACACCTAGTTGTTTATTCTTGGTAGCCTTACTTATGGGGAAATGTCTCTTGGTGCTTCCACTAAGCCATGGTAGTTTGCTACTGCTCCGGAACACTTAGGTTGGCCGGCATGTATCCTTCTTTGTTCCTGTGTTTGTCCCTTCAGGGAAATGTCACGTGTTGTTCCTTTAAGTCCTTCTAGCTTGCTACGACTTGGGTTCATACGTTGATGACCGGCACGTTTGCTACTTCTTGACCTTGCGTTGGTTTTTTCCATGAAGAGGAAAGGGTGATGCAGCGAAGTAGAGATAAGTATTTCCTCAGTTTGAGAACCAAGGTATCAATCCAGTAGGAGATAACGCACAAGTCACCGAATACCTGCACAAACAATCAAACAACTTGCACCCAACGCGATAAAGGGGTTGTCAATCCCTTCACGGTTACTTGCAAAAGGGAGATCTGATAGAGAGAGATAAACGATAAAGTAAATATTTTTGGTATTTTTTGGTTTATAGATCGAAAAGTAAAAGATTGCAAAATAGTAGGTCGTAAACTTATATGATGGAAAATAGACCCGAGGTCCATAGGTTTTACTAGAGGCTTCTCTCAAGATAGAAAATAATATGGTGGGTGAACAAATTACAGTCGAGCAATTGATAGAAAAGCGCAAAGTTATGACGATATCTAAGGCAATGATCATGAATATAGGCATCACGTCCGTGTCAAGTAGACCGAAATGATTCTGCATCTACTACTATTACTCCACACATCGACCGCTATCCAGCATGCATCTAGAGTATTATGTTCATAAAGAACGGAGTAACGCATTAAGCAAGATGACATGATGTAGAGGAATTAACTCAAGCAATATGATGAAAACCACATCTTCTCTTCCTCGATGGCAACAATACAATACGTGCCTTGCTGCCCCAACTGTCACTGGGAAAGGACACCGCAAGATTGAACCCAAAGCTAAGCACTTCTCCCATTGCAAGAATACCCAATGCAGTTGGCCAAACCAAACCGATAGTTCGAAGAGAATTACAAAGATATCAAATCATGCATAAAGGAATTCAGAGAAGATTCAAATAATATTCATAGATAAGATGATCATAAATTCACAATTCATCGGATCTCGGCAAACAGACCAGAAAAAAGTATTACATCGAATAGATCTCCAAGAACATCGAGGAGAACGTGGTATTGAGAATCAAAGAGAGAGAAGAAGCCATCTAGCTACTAGCTATGGACCCGTAGGTCTGTGGTAAACTACTCACGCTTCATCAGAAGGGCAATAGAGTTGATGTAGAAGCCCTCCGTGATCGAATCCCCCTCCGGCAGGGTGCCGGAAAAGGTTCCTAGATGGAATCTCACGGGTACAGAAGTTTGCGGCGGTGGAAAAGTGTTTTCGTGGATGCCTCTGTTGGTTTGGGGATATATGGGAATATATAGGCGCAAGAATTAGGTCAGGAGGTGCACGAGGGGCCCACAAGGGTGGGGGCGCCCTACCACCTGGGCGCGCCCTCCATCCTTATGGCCGCCTAGTGGATCCTCCGACTTCATCTCCAATTCTCCTGGTTGTCTTCTGGTCCAAGAAAAATCATGGCGAAGGTTTTATTCCGTTTGGTATTCCTTTTCTGCGAAACTCAAAACAAGGAAAAAAATAGGAATTGGCACTAGGCTCTAGGTTAATAGGTTAGTCCCAAAAATAATATAAAATAGCATATTAATGCATATAAAACATCCAAAACAGATAATATAATAGCATGGAACAATCAAAAATTATAGATACGTTGGAGACGTATCAAGCATCCCCAAGCTTAATACCTGCTCGTCCTCGAGTAGGTAAATGATAAAAATAGAATTTTTTATGTCGAATGCTACCTAACATATTTATCCATGGAATTTCTTTATTGTGGCATGAATGTTCAGATATGTATGATTCAAAACAAAAGTTTAATATTGACATAAAAACAATAATGCTTCAAGCATACTAACAAGGCAATTATGTCTTCTCAAAATATGATGGCCAAAGAAAGCTTATCCCTACAAAATCGTATAGTCTGGCTATGCTCCATCTTCATCACACAAAATATTCAAATCATGCACAACCCCGATGACAAGCCAAGAAATTGTTTCATACTTTTGATGTTCTCAAACTTTTTCAACTTTCACGCAATACATGAGCATGAGCCATGGACATAGCACTATAGGTGGAATAGAAGGTAGTTGTGCAACAGACAAAAAGAAGGAAATAGTCTCACATCAACTAGGCGTATCAACGGGCTATGGAGATGCCCATCAATAGATATCAATGTGAGTGAGTAGGTATTTCCATGCAACGGATGCACTAGAGCTATAAGTTTGTGAAAGCTCAAAAAGAAACTAAGTGGGTGTACATCCAACTCACTTGCTCACGAAGACCTAGGGCAATTTGAGCAAGCCCATCATTGGAATATACAAGCCAAGTTCTTTAATTAAAAAATCCCACTAGTATATCAAAGTGACAATATAGGAGACTCTCTATCATGAAGATCATGGTGCTACTTTGGAGCACAAGTGTCATAAAAGGATAGTAGCATTGCGCCTTCTCTCTTTTCTCTCTTTTTTTCTTTTTTTTGTTTGGGCCTTCTTTCTTTTTTTTGGCCTCCTTCTCTTTTTTTCGTCCGGAGTCTCATCCTGACTTGTGGGGGAATCATCGTCTCCATCATCCTTTCCTCACATGGGACAATGCTCTAATAATGAAGATCATCACACTTTTATTTACTTACAACTCAAGAACTACAACTCGATACTTAGAACAAAATATGACTCTATATGAATGCCTCCAGCGGTGTACCGGGATGCACAATGAATCAAGAGTGACATGTATGAAAGAATTATGAATGGTGGCTTTGCCACAAATACGATGTCAACTACATGATTATGCAAAGAAATATGACAATGATGGAGCGTGTCATAGCAAACGGAACGGTGGTAAGTTGCATGGCAATATATCTCGGAATGGCTATGGAAATGCCATAATAGGTAGGTATGGTGGCTGTTTTGAGGAAGATATAATAAAGCTTATGTGTGATAGAGCGTATCATATCACGGGTTTGGATAGAGCGTATCATATGGTGGGTTTATGGCACCGGCAAAAGTTGCGCGGTACTAGAGAGGCTAGGAATGGTGGAAGAGTGAGAGTGCGTATAATCCATGGACTCAACATTAGTCATAAAGAACTCACATACTTATTGCAAAATTCTATTATTTATCGAAATGAAGTACTACAAGCGTGCTCCTAGGGGGGGTAGATTGGTTGGAAAAGACCATCGCTCATCCCCGACCACCACTCATAAGGAAGACGATCAATAAATAAATCATGCTCCGACTTCATCACATAACGGTTCACCATACGTGCATGCTACGGGAATCACAAACTTTAACACAAGAATTTCTCAAATTCGAAATTACTTACTAGCATGACTCTCATATCACTATCTTCATATCTCAAAACAATCATAAGGAATCAAACTTCTCATAGTATTCAATGCACTTCACATGAAAGTTTTTATTATATCCCTCTTGGATGCCTATCATATTAGGACTAAATTCATAACCAAAGCAAATTACCATGCTGTTTAAAGACTCTCAAAATAATATAAGTGAAGCATGAGAGTTCAAAAATTTCTATAAAATAAAACCACCGTCATGCTCTAAAAAGATATAAGTGAAGCACTAGAGCAAAATTGCCTAGCTCAAAAGATATAAGTGAAGCACATAGAGTATTCTAATAAACCACGATTCATGCGTGTCTCTCTCAAAAGGTGTGTACAGCAAGGATGATTGTGGCAAACTAAAAAGCAAAGACTCAAATCATACAAGACGCTCCAAGCAAAACACATATCATGTGGTGAATAAAAATATAGCCTCAAGTAAAGTTACCGATAGACGAAGACGAAAGAGGGGATGCCTTCCGGGGCATCCCCAAGCTTAGGCTCTTGGTTGTCCTTGAATATTACCTTGGGGTGCCTTGGGCATCCCCAAGCTTAGGCGCTTGCCACTCCTTATTCCATAGTCCATCAAATCCTTACCCAAAATTTCAAAACTTCACAACACAAAACTCAACAGAAAATCTCATAAGCTCCGTTAGTTTCTAAGTGTGTGAACACGATTTGGGAAAGGTAGCGATGAGAGGCCATGTAGGAGTACATGGTGGGTTGTCTCATTGAAGCCGTCCTCAGGAACTGAGTTTCGTGTTTGTGATCCAAGACAGCTACTACCACACATTGGGCTCCGGGCACTCCAAGCTCTCTCGACTTATTAGTCGCCTTCATCTCTGTCCAGAAGTTGCAACTAGTTTCTGGTGTTTGAAGTATGCTGGAGGTTGTGCACAGCGCTGACCTTAGGGGTGGGCTGTGATGCGGCAAGCACGTGGCACGGTGTACCGAGGCACCCATTTGGTGGGTTCGGGAACCCTGCACACATCGTTTGGGGCCGTAGTGGAAACCTCGGTCGGACTTCCTTGCGGATGGAACTCAAATAGGGGATAAACCTGGACTAGAGTCTCGTGTGGTTAGTCAGGTCATGGCCGACACCTTCGCTGGGCTTCCGCTTGAAGGTTGCCAAGTACATGTCGTGTAAACGGCGGTAAGTGGTGAGAACGTGTGTGAACAAGTACACCCCTGCAGGGTAATATGATCTATTCGAATAGCCGCGTCCGTGGATATGGACTACTTGGGACGCTTACATTGTTCATAGATAACTTGAAGTGGATACTCTAAAATGCGCAAGATAAGTGTGAGTGCTATGGATGGCCTTCTCGTAGGGAGACGGGAGCGGATCCATAGTGGTGTATCGATATGGTGAATATGTGGACTCGTGTGTGCCACCTCAAAGTAGTTACTCGCAATTGTAGTTCAGGATAGCCACCGTGTCAAAGCTGGCTTGCTGCAGTTAAACTCCACCCCCCCCCCCTTTGTTGATATTGATGCAAGTAGTTAGTTTTGATGTAAGCCTTGCTAGGTACATTTGTACTCACGTTTTCCTAATTTATGTTTTTGTAGAGAGACTTGAGTCTCACTAGTAGTTCCACGTGGGCTTCGACAATTAGCTTTGGAATCCCAGACAGAGGTATGGCTCCTTTGGAGGGTCTTATAGATAGACAGGCTTATTAGCCTTGTTTCTTTTCATATGTCTGTACTCAGACATGTTTATGCTTCCGCATGTGCTTGTTGCTTGTATGACTTGAATGTTGGGTCATGAGACCCATGTTTGTAATATCTGGCTCCTTGGAGCCTATTGAATAAATACTTTGAGTCCTAGAGTTTTGTTGTGATGCCATGTTGTATTTACACATATCGAGCATATTGTGTGTATGTTATTGAAATGCTTGGTATGTGGTCCTAGTTGCTCTTACGAAGAGGTTGATCCATTACGTTAATGTCTTCATTTCTCTGCTTCAGGTCATCATGATGAAGTCGGCACCCTTTCTTCGGGAACTCCATCATGCGTACGAAGGACAAGGGGTAACTTCGGAAGAACAGAACGCTACAATGTTGCTTATCTCATAGATAACATCAGGAAAGGTGGCGGAAAGTAACTCTTGAATTGAAACTTAAAAAATTATCATGAGCAAGTAAGAAGGTGAAAAATAGAAGTTTCAAGCGCATAGGCAATCGTTCGTTGCCTTAAACGAAGTGTGAAAGGGGTTCAGAGCAATGGGAATAAGTATTGCATCTGATACCAGAATAGATCACTAGGTAGGTGGCCCGTGAATTACATACAAAGTCAAGCGCGAGGAATAACTTTGACAACAGGGTGTACAGGAGAGTCAAGTTTCAATCATGTGGAACTATGGGTTATGGGCCCACCATGTGGGCTAAAAGTAGGAAAGGTTGTGACATCTTGCACGGTTATGATAGCAAGGCATGCCAGAGAATAGTCTGCCGGTTATGTTGACAACAAATGTTGGCACCAAGGGCGAGGGACGAAGAGAACCATTCTCCTGCTCGTTGAACGAGGCAGACCAATAGCCAAAGTTCTCATCCATCGGTGCTTACCAGAATGTTATCAACAATAGTAACAGGGTCTTACTGACAGAGTGGTACAAAAAGGTGTTTACTTAAAGCAATGAATTATTACTGCTTAGATTATACGTGGCTCACGAGAGAGGGTAAACAAACCAGCGAAAAAGGAAAGTGTGATTATGAGTTTAAACAAAACAATGGAAAGGAAAATGTGATTATAGACAAGCATATCCTTCCCAAAGACAAACAGATCATGACATACTTGACTGGACATCAAGTACATAACCCTTTAGACAAAGGGGCAAAGAGATTCATGATGTTTACCCATTCACTGTGTTTGGATAAATGATCAAGAAACATTTAGCATTGTGCTTCAAATGTTCTTATTGAACATCGGAGTACCACAGACATGCTTCGAGATAGCATTGACATGGTCTTCAAGCAAAAGTCGGACTTTGGATACTCAAAGGATTCATCAGGAACAATTGATACGTCCACAACGTATCTATGATTTATGAAGTATTCATGCCATGTTTACAATAGTTTTATATGATTTTGGTATGATTTGATTAGAACTAACCCGGGCTGACGCTGTTTTCAGTAGAACTACCATGGTGTTGTTTTTGTGCAGAAATAAAAGTTCTCGGAATGCGATGAAAATCAACGGAGAATTTTTCTGGAAAATATAAAAAATGCTGGAACAAAGAGTTACCGGAGGGGAGGCCCATGGGTCCCACGAGGGTGGAGGGCACGCCCCTGTGCCTCGTGGACTTCCCGTGGGGCCCCCTGACTTGTTCTCGACGCCAACCTCTCCTATAAATGCCCAAACCTCCAGAAAATAACCTAGATCGGAAGTTCCACCGCCGCAAGCCTCTGTAGCCACGAGAAATCAATCTAGTCCCTCTCTGGCACCCTGCCGGAGGGGGCCATCATCACCGGAGGCCATGGAGGAGGATCCCGGAGGGGCCATCATCACCGTGAAGGCCAAGGACCAGAGGGAGAACCTCTCCCCATCTAGGGGGGAGGCCATGGAGGAGGAAGCACAAGGGGGAGAACCTCTCCTCCTCTCTCTCGGTGGCGCCGAAGTGCCATCGGGAGGGGAATCATCGCTGCGGTGATCGTCTTCATCAACATCACCATCATCATCACCATCCTCATCTCTTTTACGCGGTCCGCTCTCCCGCACACCGCTGTAATCCCTACTTGAACATGGTGCTTTATGCCACATATTATGATCCAATGATGTGTTGCCATCCTATGATGTTTTGAGTAGATATCCTTTGTCTTTGGGTTGATTGATGATCTAGATTGGTATGAGTTGTATGTTTTGTTTTGGTGCTGTCCTATTGTGCCCTCCGTGTCGCGCAAGCGTGAGGGATTCCCGCTGTAGGGTGTTGCTATACGTTCATGATTCGCTTGTAGTGGGTTGCTTGAGTGAGAGAAGAATAAACCCGAGTAAGGGGGTTGTTGCATATGGGATAAAGGGGACTTGATGCTTTAATGCTATGGTTGGGTTTTACCTTAATGATCTTTAGTAGTTGCAGATGCTTGCTAGAGTTCCAATCATAAGTGCATATGATCCAAGAAGAGAAAGTATGTTAGCTTATGCCTCTCCCTCATATGAAATTCCAATAGTGATTACCGGTCTTGTTAACAATTGCCTAGGATAATTCTGCACACCGGCCCATCATTATTCCACACTCGCTATTTATAATATTCAGTAATATATTCTAACTTTGTGATAACAGCACCTACTTTTATGTTTTAGCTCTCTGATATCATGCAAAGTTATCCTCTTCATACCCACAACGTAGTTTTATTTCTCGTTTATAGTTGGAAGCAAACGTTCGGTGTACGTAGAGTCGTATCAGTGGCAGATAGGACTTGAGAGAATATTGATCTTACCTTTAGCTCCTTGTGGGTTCGACACTCCATACTTATCACTTCCACCTTTGGGAATTTCTACGATGATTCCCTACACTTGGGGATTATCAAGCTCATTTCTGGCGCCGTTGCCGGGGAGCAATAGTGTGGGGTTGATATTCTCGTCTGTGCTTGTTTGCTTTCTTCGCTAATTAGATTTTGTTTTTCCTTTTTGTTTCTGTTTAGTTGTGGGTGAAACATACAAAAAAATTAAAAGAATGAAAATACAAAAAAAATTACTTGCCTCTCATGCCTAAAAAGTTTTTCAATAAGAGAAGTGATTGGAAGGTTATGCATTGAAGAAGTGAGGGTCGACCTTGAGCACTTGTGTTCATGCTCATGGAAACAATGTAAAAAAATTCATGGAAGCTTCTCTGAAAATAATTATCCCCTTGTATATATCCATTGTATTATAAAAATAATGTGCCAAGCTTTGGTTTTAGGATGATTAGATTGCTTGTTTACTATGTGCAGTACAAAAACAGAGACTTTGGCTATAGCGCATGAATTTACATTTTTTACTGGAAAGTCAAATGGGTCTGAAACTTTTTTCACATTAATTATGTACAATTTTTTAAAATTTTCATATATTTTTAGAATTTTTTGGAGTTACAGAAGTTTACTAAACTTCCAGATTACTACAGACTGTCCTGGTTTTGACAGATTCTGTTTTCTATGTGTTGATCGCTTATTTTGATGAATCTATGGGTAGTATCGGGGGGTATGAACCATGGTGAAGTTCGAATACAGTAGATAAAGTGCTAATATGAAATTGTAATGAGTTTTCAACAGTATCTAAAGGTAGTGATTTGCTTTAGTATACTAACGGATCTCACAAAGATTTTGTTAAGTTTTTGTGGATGAAGTTTTCGAAGAACGAGGAGTTACCGATGTGAGAAGAATAAAGAGAGGCAAGAGTTCAAGTTTGGGGATGCCCAAGGCACCCCAAGTAAATATTCCAAGGATACTCAAGCATCTAAGCTTGGGGATGCCTCGGTTGGCATTCCATCTTTCTTCTTCAACAATTATCGGTATACCTCGGTTTTTGTTTTGTTCACATGATTTGTGTCCTTTGTGTTTTTCTTTTCTTTAAGAACCATGCTAGTGTGAGATATCCCTTCATCAATTTATAAAATGCTTCATGTTCTTCACTTATATCTTCTGAGTATGACCTTATAGAATGCTCTTTGTGCTTCACTTAAATCTTTTGAGTACGGTTTTATAGAATGCTTCGTGTGCTTCACTTATATATTTTGAGCTTGGATATTGGTTAGTCTATATTAATTGTAGAATGCTCCATGAACTTCACTTATACCTTTTGGAGTATGAATAATACTATCATCTAAAGTGGGTTTGGAAGAGTGTTAACTTTAGGAATTAGTGATCCCACTATTTTGGAGGGTGTTGAATCTTAGTATGATATTTATGAAAGTGGATTTGCAAGAGTGTCAACTTTAGTTAGTAATGATTCCACCATTTCGGAAGAGGTTCCAATTGATTATGAGAACAAAGCTGCTATCTATGATGATTATTGTGATGACATGTATGCTATAAAGAATAATGTTAACCATGAAACTTGTCGTCATGATTTTAATTTTCAATTGGATTATGCCTCACATGACAGTTATTTTGTTGAGTTTGCTCCCACTATTCCGAATGAGTAGAATTTTGCTTATGTGGAGAGTAGTAAAATTTATATGCTCATAGATCATGAAAATAATGCTGTATGTGATGGTTATATTGTTGAACTCATTCATGATGCTACTGAAAATTATTATGAGGGAGGAATACATGCTTGTATGAGTTGCAATAATATCAAGTTTCCTCTCTATGTGCTTAAAGTTTTGAAGTTATACTTGTTTTGCCTTCCTATGCTAGTTTATTCTTGTTCCTATAAATTGTGTGCTCACAAAATCCCTAGGCATAGGAAGTGGGTTAGGTTTAAATGAGCTAGTCATATTCTTCATGATGCTCTCTTTATGTTTCAATTCTTATCTTTTATGTGGGCATCATTGAAATCATCATGCCTAGCTTAAAGGCATTAAAGAAAAGCGCTTGTTGGGAGGAAACCCAATATTTAACCTTACTGTTTTTGTGTGTTTACATGTTTAAGCTACTGTAGTAATCATTTTTATAGCTTTTGTTTAAATAAAGTGCCAAGTAAGACCTTTGGGAAGACTTGGGTGAAAGTTAATGTGATCTTGCTGTAAAAAACAGAAACTTTGCGCTCACGAGATTAGCTGTCATTTTTTACAGAATAGTGATTTTGATTTGATTCTTTTTTCAGAAGATTAATAGACAAATTCCTCACGTCTACCAATTTATTTCATAATTTTTGGAGTAGCATAAGTAAGGTTGCTGTTCAGATCATTACAGACTGTTCTGTTTTTGACAGATTCTGTTTTCATTGCATAGTTTGCTTGTTTTCTAGTTTCTATGGCTTATAATTCTCAATATAAATTGTAGAAATGATATGGTAGAGTAGGCATTGTGTTATAAAAATTATGAACCTTGTCTTTGACAGTACCAAGGTGAATGGTTTACTCTTTATCATACTAACCCATCTCACGAAGTTCCGTTAAGTTTTGTGTGATTGAAGTTTTCATGCTTTGGGTGAGATATCGATATGAGGAGAATAAGGAGTAGAAAGACCCTAAGCTTGGGGATGCCCAAGGTACCCCAAGGTAATATTCAAGGAAGACTCAAGCGCCCAAGCTTGGGGATGCCCCGGAAGGCATCCCCTCTTTCGTCTTCAAAATTATCGATATACCTTACTCGGAGCTATATTTTTATTCGTCACATGATATGTGTTTTGCTTGGAGTGTATTTTAAATTTTACTTGCTGTTTGAATAAAATCATTGGATCTGAAATCTTGAATGAAAAAGAATCCTCCCATGGCTAGTTAATTATTTGTCTACTCAGTGTTCTTCACTTATATTTTTTTGGAATAGTTTGTCATTTACTCACGTGCTTCGCATATATCCTATGAGTAAATGGTTGAATGAATTGAATATCATAAATCTGAATTTATATACGTTTCATATGCTTATAACATGGGAGTAATGACTTCACACATAATGAGTATAGGTAGTAAACTTATTGAAAGTTAGCAAACACAGAATTGGTCACTTGAACAATTCATGAAAGAATATTGAAGGAAGAGAGATTTCACATATAAATATACTATCTTGGACATCTTTTGTAACTGTGAGCACTCATTAAAATATGACATGCTAAAAAGTTGATGTTGGACAAGGAAGGCAACTTAATGGGTTATGTTTTCCTATATCCGAAACGTTATATTGTCTTGGATCATCCAACATGTTGAGCTTGCCTTTCCCTCTCATGCTAGCTAAATTCTTTGCACCAAGTAGAGATACTACTTGTGCTTCCAAACATTCCTTAAACCAGTTTTGTCATGAGAGTCCACCATACCTACCTATGGATTGAGTAAGATCCTTCAAGTAAGTTGTCATTGGTGCATGCAATAAAAATTGCTCTCTAAATATGTATGATCTATTAGTGCAAAGAAAATAAGCTTTATACGAACTTGTGATAGGGAAGAAATAAAAGCGACGGACTGCGTAATAAAGGTCTTTATCACAAGCGGCAATATAAAGTGACATTCTTTTGCATTAAGATTTTGTGCATCCAACCATAAAGCGCATGACAACCTCTGCTTCCCTCTGCGAAGGGCCTATCTTTTACTTTTATCTTCTACCCTTATACAAGAGTCTTGGTGATCATCACCTTTCCTTTTTACACTTTTCCTTTGGCAAGCACTTTGTGTTGGAGCGATCCGGATATATATATCCACTTGGATGTAGATTTTCATAAAGTATTATTGTTGACATTACCCTTGAGGTAAAAGGTTGGGAGGCGAAACTATAAGCCCCTATCTTTCTCTATGTCCGATTAAAACTTTGAACCCACAAATATCACGTGAGTGTTAGCAATTGTGAAAGATTAAATGATAGTTGAGTATGTGGAGTTTACTGAATCAAAGCTCTTACATAGACCCTTCCCGAAAATAAGATGAATTGCAATTGTTTGATGACTAAGAGCACGGTTTGTTAGTTTTCAAGAAAGTCTATGATCTATACTTTAACATGTGAATAGCTTGTTACTTGATCATGAGAAGTTTCATGAGTTGAGCTACTGTTATGATATATAATGATGCTAGCAAAAGTGATTGGAACTATCATTGATCAAACTTATGCACTTGCTAGCATTCACACATCATAAATTATTTATTTTATCATTTACCTACTTGAGGACGAGCAGGAATTAAGCTTGGGGATGCTGATACGTCTCCAACGTATCGATAATTTATGAAGTATTCATGACATGTTTACTATTGTTTTATATGATATTGGTATGATTTGATTAGAACTAACCCGGACGGACTCTGTTTTCAGCAGAACTACCGTGGTGTTGTTTTTGTGCAGAAATAAAAGTTCTCGGAATGCGATGAAAATCAACGGAGAATTTTTCTGGAAAATATAAAAAATGCTGGAACAAAGAGTTACCGGAGGGGAGGCCCATGGGTCCCACGAGGGTGGAGGGCACGCCCCTGTGCCTCGTGGACTTCCCGTGGGGCCCCCTGACTTGTTCTCGACGCCAACCTCTCCTATAAATGCCCAAACCTCCAGAAAATAACCTAGATCGGAAGTTCCACCGCCGCAAGCCTCTGTAGCCACGAGAAATCAATTTAGGCCCTCTCTGGCACCCTGCCGGAGGGGACCATCATCACCGGAGGCCATGGAGGAGGATCCCGGAGGGGCCATCATCACCGTGAAGGCCAAGGACCAGAGGGAGAACCTCTCCCCGTCTAGGGGGAGGCCATGGAGGAGGAAGCACAAGGGGGAGAACCTCTCCTCCTCTCTCTCAGTAGCGCCGAAGTTCCATCGGGAGGGGAATCATCGCCGCGGTGATCGTCTTCATCAACATCACCATCATCATCACCATCCTCATCTCTTTTACGCGGTCCCCTCTCCTGCACCCCGCTGTAATCCCTACTTGAACATGGTGCTTTATGCCACATATTATGATCCAATGATGTGTTGCCATCCTATGATGTTTTGAGTAGATATCCTTTATCTTTGGGTTGATTGATGATCTAGATTGGTATGAGTTGTATGTTTTATTTTGGTGCTGTCCTATTGTGCCCTCCGTGTCGCGCAAACGTGAGGGATTCCCGCTGTAGGGTGTTGCTATACGTTCATGATTCACTTATAGTGGGTTGCTTGAGTGACAGAAGCATAAACCCGAGTAAGGGGGTTGTTGCATATGGGATAAAGGGGACTTGATGCTTTAATGCTATGGTTGGGTTTTACCTTAATGATCTTTAGTAGTTGCGGATGCTTGCTAGAGTTCCAATCATAAGTCCATATGATCCAAGAAGAGAAAGTATGTTAGCTTATGCCTCTCCCTCATATGAAATTGCAATAGTGATTACCAGTCTTGTTAACAATTGCCTAGGATAATTCCGCACACCGACCCATCATTATTCCACACTCGCTATTTATAATATTCAGTAATATATTCTAACTCTATGATAACAGCACCTACTTTTATGTTTTAGCTCTCTGATATCATGCAAAGTTATCCTCTTCATACCCACAACGTAGTTTTATTTCTCGTTTATAGTTGGAAGCAAACGTTCGGTGTACGTAGAGTCGTATCAGTGGCAGATAGGACTTGAGAGAATATTGATCTTACCTTTAGCTCCTTGTGGGTTCGACACTCCATACTTATCACTTCCACCTTTGGGAATTGCTACGATGATTCCCTGCACTTGGGGATTATCAACAACTTATAGAATAAGACTTACAATTTCCTCATGGAAGAATGGCTAACCTTGCTAAAAAGGAAACTATAACAATAGGTCCTTCGGCCAGGTGTGCTAGGCATGACATCACCATACCCGGTCATATAAAACTCCAACATTATAACTCTTGGAAATATGTTCCAACCATCATATCTGACCGAGACTCGGATCTAATTGGTGTCAGGATACCTCAGACTCAGGATGCCTGAGAAGAAAAGGTGCAACACAAATTGATCAAATGACATGACAAGATTCTCGGAAGAAGAACTATGGAAGCGAGTTCCGAAACAAGAGTTCATCATTAAACCGAGGAGAGGATGGGGAGGTGGCTGATGGACTCAGCGACAACTCATCGAGATTTCCAAAAAGATGGATTTCCACAGTTATGTAAACAAGGAGATAACATTTGCCAGATCAAATGATATGATGATGTATGCTCGAGAAAAACATACACAATTAAACAATGGTTGGAAGGTGCACCCGAAATATGGGCTTAGGGAGCATGATCAAGGTTAGAATGGTGATTCAATAACCAAAAGAATTAGAATGACACAATTGGCGATTCACTCCAACGCAATAGGATTGCTAGAATTTTTGAATTCACACATCAAAGTTCAATTGCCGGTATTCCAGTTAGAAACAACATGAGGACCATGGAATGAACAGAGATGGAGAGAAGTATTACTATAATAAGAATTCTTAAGAGTTGGAGCAATCCCCGCAACATCCTTGACATAAAAGATGGTAATACTTCAAGGTAGAACATAATACAAGCTGGATATCAAGTCGCATCCACAACGTGAACAAGGTTGTGATGAAGGAAGATAAGGATGTTGTTGATGGTAACTCAAATTACCAAGGGACGAGGATGGCACTTATCATCATGAATTCGATCAATATCATGGAAGGAGTCAAAAATGTTGATGATGATTACGACATAATTATCGAGAGACTTCATGAAGATGTGATCGATCGGCAATGACATCAAGTCTCAGGAATGATGAAGCGAAAGGTTACTGGAACCACGGGTACGCCACAAACTCGAAATCAAGCTTGTTGTTCGAGGTGAAACGATAAGACAAGGAAGCTCGATGTAAGCTTAGCTCATCATCTAAAGTTGTGTTCCGGGAATAAGGACCAGGTAGTACAGTTAAAATTTAGCACAATAATGATATAGCCGAGCAGGCTAGGAATGACGTGATCGAGTTCAAACTCGTAAGTAATGAAGGTTCCCAAGAGTTGTTTAATCACGGTGTGGACTCGATTCAGTTATTGATGTCTTTGAGCGTTTAATAACTCAGAGGTCGTGAAAAATTGGAATCAGTGAGAATGTAGTACTTGATGTAGAACTCATAAGAAGTTATGCAGTTCCGTGATAATCTCGAGATACCAGGGGGTAATACTCAATGATAGATCAAAGTAGAGGTTGGACTGGGGTATTGCTCTGCGGAAGACAAGTGCTTAATCTTGCACGAGAAATGGTATTTAAAGGAGAACATGGCCGGAACCACGATTGCAAAAGGCCAGATTCCAGATATAAGATGAACTTATACCAAGAGAATAATTAATTTAAGAGAAGCTTTAATGATAAGATCCACATCACTTCCATGGGCATGAACACAAGTTCAAGGTCGACTCCCACTTCTCCAATGCATGATCTTTCATTCACTGCACTAAATAAAAATGATTTCAGTGTCAAAACCTACCTGGTGAATTACTAGAGGAGTATGACCCGTAAGAACTTTTGGGTTGACACAGATTAAGGAAGGCACAGGTTCAACCCATCAGGGCATCTTAGAACATATACCATGAACTTTAGGATCAATTAACACATGCTCGAAGTAGAGCATGGTTGAGAAGAGTAGGGGATACAATTTATCAAAGGCATTATGTATCAGGGGAAGGACTCAAGGTTTTGAGAATATGCAGGAGTGGTCGGATAATAATCTAACAAATGATCTGGTGGTCCACAAGGGATCTAATGCGAGCATCGGTACCCAACCAGAAGAAGAAAGAATGCAAGGAGATCAGATTATAGAAACAACTGACTAATTCAAAGCTCAAATGCAAAGGAATTATGATTTCCAATTCAAGGGTTCAAAAGCAAACGCTCTAATTAAGAATGGATAAATTGAATAAACTTAGGGGTACATCCGACGACAACTTGATTGGTCGAGGACCAGCTCATGTTCAAAATGACGCCTGAGCCGGAAGGATGAATTCTAGGATCTGGTTGAGGATTGCGAGCATTCACAACATATTGAATCAAAAGACTCAAAATGATAATGACAAAGAATGCCAATAAGATTACCAGACTTATGGGATCAGATTATAGATCCCTTGTGGACCACCAGATCATTTGTTGGATTATTATCCGACCGCTCCTGCATATTCTCAAAACCTTGAGTCCTTCCCCTGATACATAATGCCTTTGATAAATTGTATCCCCTACTCTTCTCAACCATGCTCTACTTCGAGCATGTGTTAATTGATCCTAAAGTTCATGGTATATGTTCTAAGATGCCCTGATGGGTTGAACCTATGCCTTCCTTAATCTGTGTCAACCTGAAAGTTCTTACGGGTCATACTCCTCTAGTAATTCACCAGGTAGGTTTTGACACTGAAATCATTTTTATTTAGAGCAGTGAATGAAAGGCCATGCATTGGAGAAGTGAGAGTTGACCTTGAACTTGTGTTCATGCCCATGGAAGCGATGTGGATCTTATCATTAAAGCTTCTCTTAAATTAATTATTCTCTTGGTATAAGTTCATCTTATATCTGGAATCTAGCCTTTTGCAATCGTGGTTCCAACCATGTTCTCCTTTAAATACCATTTCTCGTGCAAGATTAAGCACTTGTCTTCCGCAGAGCAATACCCCAGTCCAACCTCTACTTTGATCTATCATCGAGTATTACCCCCTGGTTTCTCGAGATTATCACGGAACTGCATAACTTCTTATGAGTTCTTCATCAAGTACTACATTCTCACTGACGATCCTCCCCTCGTCGCCCTGTGAGAGAGCAATCATCGGGTTGTATCTGGCACTTGAAAGGGTGTGTTTTATTAAGTATCCGGTTCTAGTTTTCATAAGGTCAAGGTACAACTCCGGGTCGTCCTTTTACCGAGGGACACGGCTATTCGAATAGATAAACTTCCCTGCAGGGGTGCACCACATAACCCAACACGCTCGATCCCTCTGGCCGGACACACTTTCCTGGGACATGCCCGGCCTCGAAAGATCAACACTTCGCAGCCCTACCTAGGCACAACAGAGAGGTCAGCACGCCGGTCTAAATCCTAAGCGCGCAGGGGTCTGGGCCCATCGCCCATTGCACACCTGCACGTTGCGTGGGCGGCCGGAAGCAGACCTAGCCCCCTTAATACAAGTGTAGGATTACGCTCTAATCCGGCGCGCGCCGCTCAGTCGGTGACATCAAGAAGGCTTCGGCTGATACCACGACGTTGAGTGCCCATAACTATTCCCGCGTAGTTGGTTAGTGCATATAGGCCAGTGGCCAGACTCAGATCAAATACCAAGATCTCGTTAAGCGTGTTATTTTAAAGTAACCACAGACCCCGACCAGGGGCCAGGCCCACCTCTCACCTAGGTGGTCTCAACCTGCCATGTCGCTCCGCCACAAAGATCCACTCAGAGGGCCGTCGGGACAAATGTCCTTTCAGCCCTCAATCCGTAAATCACTCGCGGGTACTCTACGAGCCGGCCCGACTTTAGTCACCACATGTATCATATGTAATATGTATACTATATACCCGTGATCAAAACCCGACGTGATCACGGCCCGATAGTATAGCATGGTAGACTGACAAGAATGTAGGGCCAATGATGAAATACTAGCATCATATACTAAGCATTTAGGATTGTAGGTAAGGGTAACAATTGTAGTTACAATGACAGGCTATGCAGCATAATAGGATTAATAGAAAGCAGTAACATGCTACACTACTTAATGCAAGCAGTAGAGAGAAGGAATAGGCGATATCGGGTTGATCAGGGGGGGCTTGCCTGGAAGCTCAGCCGAGAAGGAGGGGTCGTCAACACCATAGTCGTACTGGGTAGCAGCGGCGTCGGTCTCGGTGTCTAACGAGAGAAGAGAGGGAAGAAACAATAAATATAAAGCAAACATAAGCATGACGATGCATGTCATGACAATGAGCGGTGCTAGGTGTGCCCTAACGCGGTGTTAGGTGACACCGGCAAAAGGGGGAAGCATCCGGGAAAGTATTCCCGGTGTTTCGCGTTTTCGGACAGACGGACTGGAGGGGGAAAGTTGCATGTTCACTATGCTAGGGACGTGTGGCTGACAAACGGACTGCATAATCGGATTCGTCTCATCGTTCTGAGCAACTTTCACGTACAAAGTATTTCCATCCGAGCTATGGATTATTTTATATTAATTTTCAAAGTTTTAATCAATTTATAAATTATTATTATTATGAAATTAATTTGAAAATAGCATTATTGGATCAGCATGACATCAGCAGTCAACAGAGGTGTTGACTGGGTCAAACTAACATGTGGGGTCTGCATGTCATTGACTGATTAACTAACTAACAGTTAATTAGGTTAGTTAATCACATTTAAAAGTTAATTAATTTAGTTAAATAATTAATTAGATTTTATTATTATTATTTTTAATTTTAAAGAAAACATTCCAGGGGCGTGAGCCCCATGTGTCTGTGGCCCAGAGGGGCCTTAGTGGGTTCAAGTGCTAGCGGGAGCTAACGGGCGCAGGGCACGGCCCGAGCAGGCGCACGCCCAGGTCGACAGGGGGGCGGCCATGGGTAAGGCGAGGCCGGTCGCCTGAGGCGGCAGCGGCGAGGCCACGTCGGGGTGGCGCCGGGGTTGGGAGCGAAGGCGAGGCGCGCGGCGGCGCGGGCAAACGGCGGGACGGCGAGAGGTAGCGGCCGCAGCAACGAGCGGGGTGCGGGCGGAGCGGCGGACTCAGAGCGATGGGTGCGGCACGTGAGGCAGTGGGCAGACAGACGAAGCAGAGCAGCAGCAGCGTGCAGCAAGGGTCGGCGGCGGCGGCCGGGCGCAGCCGGAGGCGCCGGCAGATGCGGGGTGGAGCCCGGGCGAGCAGGGGGGCTGCAATGGCAACAGCCGAGGCCTCCAGAGAGCGAGCGCGCGAGGTCGCGTGCGTGCATGTCAACAGGAAACGCCTGGGGCAGCCAAAGGCGGGGCACAAGCGCGAATGCAGGACCAGGCCGAGCGCGCGGCGGTCAATGTAGGGGGGCCTTCAGCAGCAGCAGTAGTAGCGAGCAGCCGCGCAGGGGGGTGGTGGTACGTGTGCATGGTGCACGGCGGGAGTGAGGCAGAGGAGAAGGATGGGGCCTCATGAGGGGTTGTAGGGCACGGGGCAGTGGGGCGCGAGGAGGAGGTCGGGGACGACGCGACGCAGGGGAGCAGGCGACGAGGTCCGGGTGGTGGTGGTGCTCCGGCGACGGCGGGGTCCAGCGGCGTCGGACGCGGTGGGGATCGTCGACGGGGTCGGGGCGCCGTGGGTTCGTTCCCCCGATCCCGATCTAGATCGGGGAGGGAGAGAGAGACGTGGGGGAGGAGTGGGGGTGCGCGGTTGTGGGCTAGGGTTTCTGGTAGTGGGGGGTTATGGACGAGTGGGGTGGGCCGGCCGGTTGGGCTAAAGCCCAGTTGGGCCATGGGAGGTCAATTTGCTTAATTTTGTGTTTTGGCCTTTTTGCTTATTTTTATCTCTTTTCTGTTTTACTTTTGTTCCCTATTATTTTAGTTGTTTTGTAAAATATACACTTAGCATCAATTATTAGTATTTCAACTTAGTCCATAGTCACAAAAAGTCTAGTCCCTAAATAGCTTTGTTTGATATTTTATTAATTATAAATGGTATTTAAATAATCACTTTTACCTACTTTTTTGACAAATATAGTGCATTTAAATACTTTACAGAAGTGTGGCTTCTCCACCAATATAATGTATGGATTATTCTCCACCAACCAAACATTTTAGTTTTAATGTTTGAAACCTTTTGATGTTTGCTTGATTTTGAATCGGTTTCGAACTAACGCGAGATTAGCCACAGTAATCGAAGTGATGTGGCATCATTAGCAGAAGTTTTAGTGTAGATTAATTATCCGGGCGTCACAACACCTTCCTTTTTCATGTGAATTTAATGATAATGAAACCTTAGCTTCTTATGCTAGAGGTATATATGATTACTATGATGTGGAACGAATAGAAGAATTTTGTTTCTTTTAAGGGTACTTATGAAATTGAATCTTTGTTTGAAAAGTTTGAAGATTTTGATGATTCAGTTTATAGACCTGAAATTTTTTCCATCCTTAAATATTTCTATTATAATTACAAATGCAATTACGATATTGATGTGTTTATTGAGAAAGTCTCCACTGTCCAAGAAGAGACTAATATTTTGCAGGAGTCTATTGAAGAAGAAATTGATGGAACTGTGAGCTCATTGGATGAAAAAGATGAGGAGGAGAGCGAAGAACGAAAGGAGGAAGAGCGGATTGATCACCCATGCCCACCTTATAGTGAGAGTAACTCTTCAACTCATACATTATTTAATGTCCCTTCGTTCTTACCGAAGGATGAATGTTATGGTAATTGTTATGATCCTGTTGATTCTTTTGAAATATCCCTTTTTGATGAACTTGATGCTTTCTATGCTTGTGGCCAAGATGCCAATATTATGCTTATGGAGATGAACTTGCTATAGATCCTTATGTTAAGAATGAAATTGTTGCTATTGCACCCACACATGATAGTCCTATTATCTTTTTGAATTCTCCCAACTACACTATATTGGAGAAGTTTGCACTTATTAAGGATTATATTGATGGGTTGCCTTTTACCGTTACACAGGATGATTTTGATGAATATAATATGCATGTGCTTGCTGCTCCTACTTGCAATTATTATGAGAGAGGAACTACATCTCCACCTCTTTATGTTTCCAACACGATAAAATTGCAAGAAACTGCTTATGCTATGTACCATTACTTGATGTGCATGAATTGTTCTTGCATGACATGTCGATGCATAGGAAGAGAGTTAGACTTCGTCATTGCATGATATATATTGCTTTGTGCTCACTAATTAATTCCAAATCATTGTTAATTAAAATTGGCTTTGATATACCTTGGGATCCGGGTGGATTCATTACGTGAGCACTTTATGCCTGGCTTAATGGCTTTAAAGAAAGCGCTGCCAGGAGACAACCCGGAAGGTTTAGAGAGTCATTTATTTCTGTTGAGTGCTTTTATAAAGTTTAAAAACAAAACTAATATAGAGGGGAGCTCAAAAACTTTTTCACAAAAGAGAAGCGATTTCAAGCTATGCATTGGAGAAGTGAGGGTCGACCTTGAACACTTGTGTTCATGCTCATGGAAACAATGTAGAATTTTTTTATGAAGATTCTCAAAATAATAATTATCCCCTTGTACAATTCCATTGTATTATAAAAATAATGTGCTAAGATTTTCCTTTAGGATGATTAGATTGCTTGTTGGTATGTGCGGTGCAGAAACAGAAACTTTGGCTGTAGCGTGTTAATTTTCATTTTTTACTGGAACGTCAAACGTTTCTGAAACTTTTGCATAGTCTTTCTATATAAATTGTTTACGTTTTCCTAATTTTTGAGAATTTTTGGAGTACCAGAAGTATGGTGGATGTTCAGATTGCTACATACTGTCCTGTTTAAGACAGATTCTGTTTTTGATGCATTGTTTTGCTTGTTTTGATGAAACTATCGATTCTATCAGTGGAATAAGCCATGAAAAAGTTATATTACAGTAGCTAAAATGCAAAAATAAAATATGAATTGGTTTGCAATAGTACTTATATTAGTGATTTGCTTTATTATACTAACGGATCTTACCAAGCTTTCTGTTGAGTTTTGTGTGGATGAAGTGATCAACGATCGAGGTGGTCTCGATATGAGGAGAAGGAGGAGAGGAAAGAGCTCAAGCTTGGGGATGACCAAGGCACCCCAAGTAAATATTCAAGGAGACTCAAGCGTCTAAGCTTGGGGATGCCCCGGAAGGCATCCCATCTTTCTTCAACAAGTATCGGTATGTTTTCGGTTTCGTTTCATTCGTGTGATATGTGCAAATCTTGGAGCGTCTTTTGCTTTTAGTTTTCATTTTACTTTTATGCACCATGCTGGTATGAGATAGTCCATGGTTGATTTATAGAATGCTCATTGCATTTCACTTATATCTTTTGAGTATGGCTTTATAGAATGCTTCATCTGCTTCACTTATATCATTTGAAGTTTGGATTGCCTGTTTCTCTTCACGTAGAAAACCGTTGTTTGTAGAATGCTCTTTTGCTTCACTTATATTTGTTAGAGCATGATATTTTGTATAAAGAATTAAACTCTCATGCTTCACTTATATCTATTTAGAGAGTCAACAGGAATTGGTCATTTGCATGGTTAGTCATAAAATCCTACATAAAACTTGTGGATCACTGAATATGATATGTTTGATTCCTTGCAATAGTTTTGCGATATAGAGATGGAATATGTGGGAGGTACTAGTAAACGGTTGTGGTTAGTAAGAATATTGGTGTTAAGGTTTGTGATTCCCGAAGCATGCATGTATAGTCTCTCGTTATGCTATGATGTTGGAGCATGACTTATTATTGATTGTCTTCCTTATGAGTGGCGGTCCGGGACGAGCGATGGTATTTTCCTACCAATCTATCCCCCTAGGGGCATGCATAGTAGTACTTTGTTTCGAGGGCTAATAAACTTTTGCAATAAGCATATGAGTTCTTTATGAATAATGTGAGTCCATGGATTATACGCACTCTTACCTTTCCGCAATTTGCTAGCCTCTACGTTACTGTGCATTGCCCTTTCTCACATCGAGAGTCGGTGCAAACTTCGCCGGTGCATCCAAACCCCATGATATGATACTCTCTATCACACATAAGCTTTATTATATCTTCCTCAAAACATCCACCATACCTACCTATTATGGCCTTTCCATAGCCATTCCGAGATATGTTGCCATGCAACTTCCACCACTAACATAGTATTTGTGGCCCAGCCACCGTTCATCATTTTTTATACATGTTACGCTAGATCATTGCACATCCTGGTACATTGCTAGAGGCATTCATATAGAGTCATACTTTGTCATAGGTATCGAGTTGTAATTTTTATTTCTTTTGAGTTATAAGTAAATAGAAGTGTGATGATCATCATTATTCATTTTTAGAGCATTGCCCCAGTGAGGAAGGGATGATGGAGACTATGATTCCCCCACAAGTCGGGATGAGACTCCGGACAATGAGAGGAAAAAATATAAAAAATAAAAAAATAAAGAAAAATAAAAAATAAAAATAAAGAAAAATAAAAAAAGGAAAATAAAAAGAGAGAAGGGGCATGCTAGTTCCACACTTGTGCTTCAAAGTAGCACCATGTGTTTCATATGGAGAGTCTCCTATGTTGTCACTTTCATATACTAGTGGGAATTTTTCATTATAAGATTAGATGCACACCCACTTAGTTTCATATTGAGCTTTCATACAATTATAGCTCTTAGTGCATTCGTTGCATGGCAACCCCTACTCCTCACATTGATATCAATTGATGGGCATCTCCATAGCCCGTTGGTTAGCCGCGTCGGTGTGAGACTTTCTTATTATTTTGTCTTCTCTATATTTACCCCTATCATCATACTCCGTTCCACTCGTAGTGCTATTTCCATGGCTTGCACTCATGTATTGCGTGAGGGTTGAAAAGGCTGAAGCGCGTTACAAGGTATGAACCAATTGCTCGGCTTGTCATCGGGGTTGTGCATGATAAATACTTTGTGTTAAGAAGACAGAGCATGACAAGACTATATGATTTTGTAGGGATAGCTTTCTTTAGCGTTGATATTTTGAAAGACATGATTGTTTGTTGGGATGTCTGAGTATAGATATCTTTATGTCAAATTATAGACTATTTCTTTGAATCACTTATGTCTTAATATTCATGCCATGACTAGACATATGATCAAGTTTATGCTAGGTAGCATTCCACATCAAAAATTATCTTTTTTATCATTTACCTACTCGAGGACGAGCAGGAGTTAAGCTTCGGGATGCTGATACGTCTCTGTCGTATCTATAATTTTTGATTGTTTCATGCCAATATTATACAACTTTCACATATTTTTGGCAACTTTTTATATGATTTATTGGACTAACCTATTGATCCAGTGCCCATTCACAGTTCCTGTTTTTTTCATGTTTTTTGTATCGCAGAAAATCCATATCAAACGAAGTCCAAATGCAATAAATTTTTATGGAGAATTATTTTGGAATATATGTGATTTTTGGGACTTGGAATCAACGCAAACGGAGGCCCACACAGACCACAAAACACCAGGGCGCGCCCAAGGTGCCAGGCGCGTGGTGGTGGGTTGTGCTCACCTCGTACGTCGGTTGGAGCTCTACTTCGGGCGCAAGGAATCTTATCCGGAAAAAAATCGTGTTAAAATCTCAGCGCAATCGGAGTTACGGATCTCCGGGAATATAAGAAATGGTTTTCGGCCAGATCTGGAAAACGCGAAACAGAAGAGAACAGAGAGGGAGATCCAATCTCGGAGGGGCTCCCGCCCCTCCGCTTCCATGGAGGCCATGGACCAGAGGGGGAACTCTCCTCCCGTCTAGGGGGGAGGCCAAGGAAGAAGAAGAAGGGGGCTCTCTCCCCCTCTCTCCCGGTGGTGCCGGAATGCCGCCAGGGCTAGGATCGTGACGGCGATCTACATCAACAATCTTGCTACCGTCAACACCAACTCTCTCCCCCTCTATGCAGCGGTGTAACACCCCTTCTCCCTGCTGTAATCTCTACTTAAACATGGTGCTCAACTCCATATATTATTTCCCAATGATATTTGGTTATCCTATGATGTTTGAGTAGATCCGTTTTGTCCTGTGGGTTAATCGTGATCTTGGTTGGTATGATCATATATTTTATTTATGGTGCTGTCCTATGGTGCCATCCGTCTCGCGCAAACGTCAGGGGCCCCCGCTGTAGGGTGTTGCAATATGTTCATGGTTCGCTTATGGTGGGTTGCGAGAGTGACAGAAGCTTAAACCCGAGTAAGTGGGGCATGACGTATGGGAGTAAAGAGGACTTAATACTTAATGCTATGGTTGGGTTTCACGATCTTAATGATCTTTAGTAGTAGCGGATGCTTGCTAGGGATCCAATCATAAGTGCATATGATCCAAGTAGAGAAAGTATGTTAGCTCAAGCCTCTCCCTCATATAAAACTGCAAGAATGATTACCGGTACTTGTTATCGATTGCCTAGGGACAAATGACTTTCTTGTTGACAAAAGCTATTGATGACCCACAAGTATAGGGGATCTATCATAGTCCTTTCGATAAGTAAGAGTGTCGAACCCAACGAGGAGCAGAAGGAAATGATAAGCGGTTTTCAGCAAAGTATTCTCTACAAGCACTGAAATTATAGGTAACAGATAGTTTTGTGATAGGATAATTTGTAACGAGCAACAAGTAAAAAAAGTAAATAAAGTGCAGCAAGGTGGCCCAATCCTTTTTGTAGCAAAGGACAAGCTTGGACAAACTCTTATATAGAGAAAAGCGCTCCCGAGGACACATGGGAATTATCGTCAAGCTAGTTTTCATCACGTTCATATGATTCGCGTTCGGTACATTGATAATTTGATATGTGGGTGGACCGGTGCTTGGGTGCTGTCCTTACTTGAACAAGCATCCCACTTATTATTAACCCCAATTGCAAGCATCCGCAACTACAAAAGAAGTACTAAGGTAAACCTAACCATAGCATGAAACATGTGGATCCAAATCAGCCCCTTACGAAGCAACGCATAAACTAGGGTTTAAGCTTCTGTCACTCTAGCAACCCATCATCTACTTATTACTTCCCAATGCCTTCCTCTAGGCCCAAATAATGGTGAAGTGTCATGTATTCGACGTTCACATAACACCACTAGAGGATAGACAACATACATCTCATCAAAATATCGAACAAATACCAAATTCACATGACTACTAATAGCAAGACTTCTCCCATGTCCTCAGGAACAAACGTAACTACTCACAAAGCATATTCATGTTCATAATCAGAGGAGTATTAATATGCATATAGGATCTGAACATATGATCTTCCACCAAATAAACCAACTAGCATAAACTACAAGGAGTAATCAACACTACTAGCAACCTACAGGTACCAATCCCAGACTTAGAGACAAGAATTGGATACAAGAGATGAACTAGGGTTTGAGAGGAGATGGTGATGGTGAAGATGTTGATGGAGATTGCCCTCTCCCGATGAGAGGAGCGTTGGTGATGACGATGGCGATGATTTCCCCCTCGCGGAGGGAAGTGTCCCCGGCAGAACAGCTCTGCCGTAGCCCTAGATTGGTTCCGCCAAGGTTCCGCCTCGTGGCGGCGGAGTCTCGTCCCGAAAGCTTGCTTATGATTTTTCTTCGGACGAAAGACCTCATATAGCAGAAGATGGGCACCGGAGGGCCAACAGGGGGCCCACAAGGCAGGGGGCGCGCCCAGGGGGCAGGGCGCGCCACCGCCCTCGTGGCAAGGGTGTGGGCCCCCTCGGGTATTTCTTCCGTGCAGTATTTTTCATTATTTCCAAAAATAAATTTCGTGGAGTTTCAGGACTTTTGTAGTTGTGCAGAATAGGTCTCTAATATTTGCTCCTTTTCCAGCCCAGAATTCCAACTGCCGGCATTCTCCCTCCATATGTAAACCTTGTAAAATAAGAGAGAATAGGCATAACTATTGTGACATAATGTGTAATAACAGCCCATAATGCAATAAATATCGATATAAAAGCATGATGCAAAATGGACGTATCAACTCCCCCAAGCTTAGACCTCGCTTGTCCTCAAGCGGAAGCCGATAACAATAAATATGTCCACATGTTTAGAGATAGAGGTGTCGATAAAATAAAATACGGACATGAGGGCATCATGATTATTCTCATAACAGCAACATATATGGATATTGTCATATGATTTCTTATGCTCAAGTAATAATCTATTCACAATGCAAAGTATGAATCAGAAACTTTATTGAGAACCAACAAACTATAATCTCAGTCATTGAAGCAATTGCAATTTATCATAACATCAGGAAGAGTCTATGTCAAAGCTTTTCAACAAGTCCACATACTCAACTATCATTTAGTCTTTCACAATTGCTAACACTCACGCAATACTTGTGGTTGCGGAGTTTTAATCGGACATAGAGAAAGATAGGGGCTTATAGTTTCGCCTCCCAACCTTTTACCTCAAGGGTAATGTCAACAATAATAACTCATGCTAACTTACATCCAATTAGATATATATATATATATATATATATATATATATATATATATCAGAATCTTTCCAACATACTGTGCTTGCCAAAGGATAAAATGTAAAAAGGAAAGGTGAAGATCACCATGACTCTTGCATAAGGTAGAAGATAAAGATAAAAGATAGGCCCTTCGCAGAGGGAAGCAGAGGTTGCCATGCGCTTTCAGGGTTGGATGCACAAAATCTTAATGCGAAAGAACGTCACTTTATATTGCCACTTGTGATATGGAGCTTTATTATGCAGTTCGTCGCTTTTATTTCTTCCACATCACAAGATCGTATAAAGCTTATTTCCTCCACACCAATCAATCATACATTTTTAGAGAGCAATTTTTATTGCTTGCACCGATGACAACTTACTTGAAGGATCTTGCTCAATCCATAGGTAGATATGGTGGACTCTCATGGCAAAACTGGTTTTAGGAGTATTTGGAAGCACAAGTAGTATCTCAACTGGGTGCAAAGAATTTGGCTAGCATGAGGGGGAAAGGCAAGCTCAACATGTTGGATGATCCATGACAATATACTTTATCTCAGATATAAGAAAACATAACCCATTACGTTGTCTTCCTTGTCCAACATCAACTCTTTAGCATGTCATATTTTAATGAGTGCTCACAATCATAAAAGATGTCCAAGATAGTATATTTGAAACCTCTCTTTCTTTATTACTTCTTATTAATTGCAACAATGACCAAAGCTATGTTTGTCAACTCTCAACAACTTTTAATCATCATACTCTCTCTATGTGAAGTCATTACTCTCCATAAAATCAATATGATCTCTTTGTTTCTTTTTATTCTTTTCTCTTTTCTTTTATTCACTCAAGATCATAGCAAGATAATCAAGCCCTTGACTCAACACTAATCTTTATTATATAACTCACGGACTCGATTACATAGAAGGATCATAAGGCAAAACTCAAAACTAAATCATACCAAAACTTTTATTCTACTAGATCAAAATACTACTAAAAGGATCGAACTAAGAAAGATAGTAAAGATAGGAGATGTGGTGATGATACGATACCGGGGCATCTCCCCCAAGCTTGGCAGTTGCCAAGGGGAGTGCACATACCCATGTGATTATATCTCCTTTGCTGGTGAAGAAGGTGGTGGTGATGATGGATAGTCACACATCGAGCATAAGAGGTCCTCCAACTTGCGGATAATGCCCTTGAGTGCGATGATATGCTCCTTCAACAAAATATTTTCACGTGTGAGATACTTGTTTTGTATGCGAGCTAACTCAATCATCTTGAAAGCTTCGATCTCAGTTGGGGTAAGAAGATTGTGATCAAGTTGAAGGATGTCTTCTGTCGCCAGAACTTGGTCCTCCGTGGCCTTCTTGATCCCTTCATCCTTGTTGATCTCCATGGGTTCTTCCCTTTTCAGCTCTATCTTCATTAGCCAAGCATCATTGTCACCATTGTTGAAGGAGGGGGATGACATGATGCCTGGCCTTGACAACCCTGACAGAAAACAGCTCGAAACGAAAATAGAGGATATTTGCGTGATACAGGAGTCAAAACTTTTGGGAGATTAAATAATGAATTTTTACCGACCAAAATACGTAACGTGCAAGAAAACGGAGTCCGGAGAGCACACGAGGTGCCCACGAGGCAGGGGGCGCGCCTAGTAGGGTAGGGCGCGCCCTCCACCCTCGTGGAGGCCTCGTGTCCTTCCCGAACTACTTCTTATTTTTCTATTTTTCTAAATATTCCAAAACGGAGAAAAATTGCCATTAGAGCTGTTTTGGAGTCGGTTTACTTACCGTACCACATACCTATTCCTTTTCGGAGTCTGAAACATTCCGGAAAGTGTCCCTTATGTATTCCTCCGGGGTTACAATTTCAATAACATTGGTTTCAACATTTATAGGATTACCTGAGATATAATGTTTAATTCTTTGACCGTTCACCACCTTCGGATTTGTGCCTTCGAAGTTATTGATTTTTATGGCACCGGAACGATAGACCTCCTTGATAACGTAAGGGCCTTCCCATTTAGAGAGAAGTTTCCTTGAAAAAAATCTTAAACGAGAGTTGTATAGCAATACATAATCTCCTACATTAAACTCACGCTTTTGTATCCTTTTGACATGCCATCTTTTAACTTTTCCTTTAAACAACTTGGCATTCTCATAGGCTTGGGTTCTCCATTCATCCAGTGAGCTAATGTCAAATAACCTCTTCTCGCCGGCAAGTTTGAAATCATAGTTGAGCTCTTTAATAGCCCAATAAGCCTTATGTTCTAGTTCGAGAGGTAAGTGACATGCTTTTCCATAAACCATTTTATAAGGAGACATACCCATAGGATTTTTATATGCAGTTCTGTAGGCCCATAATGCATCATCCAGTTTCTTGGACTAATTCTTTCTAGATCTATTAACAGTCTTTTGCAAAATTAATTTGAGCTCTCTGTTGCTCAATTCTACTTGACCACTAGACTGTGGGTGATAAGGAGATGCAATTCTATGATTAACATCATATTTAGCAAGCATTTTTCGGAAAGCACCATGAATAAAATGTGAACCACCATCAGTCATTAAATATCTAGGGACTCCAAACCTCGGAAAAATAACTTCTTTAAGCATTTTAATAGAAGTGTTATGATCAGCACTACTAGTTGGAATAGCTTCTACCCACTTAGTAACGTAATCAACAGCAACTAAAATATGTGTGTATCCATTAGAGGCAGGAAAAGGTCCCATATAATCAAAGCCCCAAACATCAAATGGTTCAATAACAAGTGAATAATTCATAGGCATTTCTTGACGTCTACTAATATTACCAATTCTTTGGCATTCATCACAAGATAAAACAAACTTACGGGCATCCTTGAAGAGAGTAGGCCAATAAAAGCCGGATTGCAATACCTTATGTGCAGTTCTATCTCCAGCGTGGTGTCCTCCATAAGCCTCGGAGTGACACTTGTGTAGGATCAGTTCCTGTTCATGCTCAGGTACACAACGTCTAATAACACCATCTACTCCTTCTTTATAAAGATGTGGGTCATCCCAAAAGTAATGTCTCAAATCATAGAAAAACTTTTTCTTTTGTTGGTATGTGAAACTAGGTGGTATAAATTTAGCAACGATGTAATTAGCATAATCGGCATACCATGGAGTAGTACGAGAAGAATTTATGACATTTAATTGTTCATCAGGAAAGCTATCATCAATAGGTAGTGGGTCATCAAGCACATTCTCTAACCTAGACAAGTTGTCTGCAACGGGGTTCTCAGCTCCCTTTCTATCAATAATATTCAAATCAAATTCTTGTAGCAAGAGAACCCATCTAATAAGTCTAGGTTTAGCGTCTTTATTTTCCATAAGATATTTAATAGCAGCATGATCAGTGTGAATAGTTACTTTAGAATCAACAATATAAGGCCTGAACTTATCACAAGCAAATACAACTGCTAAGAATTCTTTTTCAGTAGTAGCATAATTTCTCTGAGCATTGTCTAGAGTTTTACTAGCATATTGAATAACATTTAATTTCTTGTCAACTCTTTGCCCTAGAACAGCACCTACAGCATAATCACTAGCATCACACATAATTTCAAAGGGTAAATTCCAATCAGGTGGCTGAACAATAGGTGCAGAAATCAATGCTTTCTTAAGTATTTCAAATGCTTCTACACAATCATCATCAAAGACAAATGGTATATCTTTTTGTAATAGATTAGTCAGAGGCCGAGAAATTTTTGAGAAGTCCTTAATGAAACTCCTATAAAAACCGGCATGACCAAGGAAACTTCTTATACCTTTGATGTCCTTGGGACATGGCATCTTCTCAATAGCATCAACCTTGGCTTTATCAACTTCAATACCTCTTTCAGAAACTTTATGCCCCAAGACAATACCTTCATTAACCATAAAGTGGCACTGCTCCCAATTCAAGACAAGGTTAGTTTCTTCACATCTCTGCAAAACTCGATCAATGTTTCTCAAGCAATCATCAAAAGAGGATCCATAGACGGAGAAATCGTCCTTGAAAACCTCACAAATATTTTCACAAAAGTCAGAGAATATAGCCATCATGCATCTTTGAAAGGTAGCAGGTGCATTACATAAACCAAAAGGCATACGTCTATAAGCAAAAGTACCGAAAGGGCAAGTAAAAGTGGTCTTTGATTGATCATCGGCTGACACAGGTATTTGAGAGAAACCAGAATAACCATCTAGAATGCAAAAATGTGTATGTTTGGATAATCTTTCTAGCATTTGATCAATAAAAGGTAAGGGTAATGATCCTTTTTAGTAGCTTTATTCAATTTGCGGAAATCAATTACCATCCTATAACCTGTAATAATTCTTTGCGGGATCAATTCATCTTTATCATTAGGAACGACGGTAATACCTCCCTTTTTAGGGACACAATGGACAGGACTTACCCACTGACTATCAGCAACGGGATAAATAATACCTGCCTCAAGAAGCTTCAGTATTTCCTTTCTTACTACTTCTTTCATCTTAGGATTCAGCCGTTGTTGGTGATCACGAACTGGTTTAGCATCTTTCTCCAAATTTATTTTGTGTTGACATAGAGTGGGACTACTGCCCTTAAGATCATCAAGAGTATATCCAATAGCAGCGCGGTGCTTCTTCAGAGTTTTCAATAATCTCTCTTCTTCATGCTTTGAAAGGTTAGCACTAATAATAACAGGATATATCTTTTTCTCATCAAGATAAGCATATTTAAGAGTATCAGGTAACGGTTTAAGCTCAAACACGGGATCACCCTTGGGTGGAGGAGGATCCCCTAGGATTTCAACATGCAAATTGTGCTTCATGATAGGTTCCTGTTTAAAGAATACTTCATCTATTTCCCTTCTTTCATTCATAAAGATATCATTTTCATGGTCTAGCAAATATTGTTCCAAAGGATCATTAGTAGGTACGGCAATAGAAGCAAGACCAATAATTTCATCCTTACTAGGCAATTCCTCTTCACGGTGTTGTCTACGAAATTTAGAGAAATTAAACTCATGAGACATATCACCCAAAACAATAGTAACAACATCCTTTTCGCAGTCTATCTTAGCATTAACAGTGTTCAAGAAGGGTCTACCAAATATAATGGGACAAAAGCTATCTTGTGGGGAACCAAGAACAAGAAAATCAGCAGGATATTTAGTTTTCCCACACAAGACTTCAAGATCTCTAACAATTCCAATTGGTGAAATAGTATCTCTATTGGCAAGTTTAATTGTGACATCAATATCTTCTATCTCAGCAGGTGCAATATCATGCATAATTTCTTTGTATAAGTCATGAGGTATAGCACTAGCACTAGCACCCATGTCACATAAGCCATGATAACAATGATCTCCTATTTTAACAGAAATAACAGGCATGCCTACCACGGGTCTATGTTTATCTTTAGCACACGGTTTAGCAATTCTAGCAGTCTCTTCACGGTAATAAATAACATGCCCATCAATATTATTAGCCAAGAGATCTTTAACAATAGCAATATTAGGTTCAACTTTAACTTTCTCGGGAGGTGTATAGGTTCTAATATTGCTTTTACGAACCACAGTTGAAGCTTTAGCATGATCCTTTATTCTAACAGGGAAAGGTGGTTTCTCAACATAAGTAGTAGGAACAGTAGGATCATTATAAGTGATAGTCTTTTCTTCAACTTTAATAGGTGCAGCTACTTTTACTTCTATGGGAGGATGATATTTAAACCACTTCCACTTAGGGAGGTCAACATGAGTAGCAAAAGATTCACAGAAAGAAGCTACTATCTCAGAATCAAGTCCATATTTAGTGCTAAATTTACGGAAAACATCGGTATCCATAAAAGATTTAACACAATCAAACTTAGGTGTCATACCTGACTCCTTACCTTCGTCGAGATCCCAATCTTCAGAGTTGCATTTAATTCTTTCCAATAAATCCCATTTGAATTCAATAGTCTTCATCAAAAAAGAGTCAGCACAAGAAGTATCGAGCATGGTGCGATTCTTATCAGAAAGCTGAGCATAATTTTTTGAATAATTATCTCTCTTGGGAGCTCATGATTGGGGCATGAATATAACATTGATTTAAGCCTCCCCCAAGCTTGAGAGACGCTTTCTCCTTCGCGAGGCCAAAAATTATATATATAATTGCGATCACGATGAACAAGATGCATAGGATAAAACTTCTGATGAAATTCCAATTTCAATCGTTTGTAGTTCCATGATCCCATATCATCACATAGCCTATACCATGTCAATGCATCTCCCTTCAAATATAAAGGGAAGACCTTCTTCTTAATAACATCATCGGGTATACCTGCAAGCTTAAATAATCCACAAACTTCATCCACATATATTAGGTGCTCATCAGGATGCATTGCTCCGTCTCCTGCAAAAGGATTAGCCAGCAGTTTTTCTAACATACCCGAAGGAATTTCAAAGTAGACATTTTCATTTTCAGTAGGTTCAGGAGCAACTCTTTGCCCTACTGGTCGGGGTGAAGATACCCCGAACAAGCCCCTCGGAGGATTACTTTCCATAGTAGCAAGTGACAGTAAGTTTCAGCACACTATATAAATTTTTCCTTACCAAATTCCACCTACCAAAGGCGCTTCACTCCCCGGCAACGGTGCCAGAAAAGAGTCTTGATGACCCACAAGTATAGGGGATCTATCGTAGTCCTTTCGATAAGTAAGAGTGTCGAACCCAACGAGGAGCAGAAGGAAATGATAAGCGGTTTTCAGCAAAGTATTCTCTGCAAGCACTGAAATTATAGGTAACAGGTAGTTTTGTGATAGGATAATTTGTAACGACCACCAAGTAAAAAAAAAGTGCAGCAAGGTGGCCCAATCCTTTTTGTAGCAAAGGACAAGCCTGGACAAACTCTTATATAGAGAAAAGCGCTCCCGAGGACACATGGGAATTATCGTCAAGCTAGTTTTCATCACGTTCATATGATTCGCGTCCGGTACTTTGATAATTTGATATGTGGGTGGACCGGTGCTTGGGTGCTGTCCTTACTTGAACAAGCATCCCACTTATGATTAACCCCTATTGCAAGCATCCGCAACTACAAAATAAGTATTAAGGTAAACCTAACCATAGCATGAAACATGTGGATCCAAATCAGCCCCTTACGAAGCAACACATAAACTAGGGTTTAAGCTTTTGTCACTCTAGCAACCCATCATCTACTTATTACTTCCCAATGCCTTCCTCTAGGCCCAAATAATGGCGAAGTGTCATGTAGTCGACGTTCACATAACACCACTAGAGGATAGACAACATACATCTCATCAAAATATTGAACGAATACCAAATTCACATGACTACTAATAGCAAGACTTCTCCCATGTCCTCAGGAACAAACGTAACTACTCACAAAGCATATTCATATTCGTAATCAGAGGAGTATTATTGTGCATATAGGATCTGAACATATGATCTTCAACCAAATAAACCAACTAGCATCAACTATAAGGAGTAATCAACACTACTAGCAACCTACAGGTACCAATCCCAGACTTAGAGACAAGAATTGGATACAAGATATGAACTAGGGTTTGAGAGGAGATGGTGCTGGTGAAGATGTTGATGGAGATTGCCCTCTCTCGATGAGAGGAGCATTGGTGATGACGATGGCTATGATTTCCCCCTCCCGGAGGGAAGTGTCCCAGGCAGAACAGCTCTGCCGGAGCCCTAGATTGGTTCCGCCAAGGTTCCGCCTTGTGGCGGCGGAGTCTCGTCCCGAAAGCTTGCTTATGATTTTTCTTCGGACGAAAGACCTCATATAGCAGAAGATGGGCACCGGAGGGCCAACAAGGGGCCCACGAGGCAGGGGGCGCGCCCAGGGGGCAGGGCACGCCCCCACCCTCGTGGCCAGGGTGTGGGCCCCCTCAAGTATTTCTTCCGCTTAGTATTTTTTATTATTTCCAAAAAAAACTTTCGTGGAGTTTCAGGACTTTTGGAGTTGTGCAGAATAGGTCTCTAATATTTGCTCCTTTTCCAGCCCCGAATTCCAGCTGCCGGCATTCTCCCTCCTTATGTAAACCTTGTAAAATAAGAGAGAATAGGCATAAGTATTGTGACATAATGTGTAATAACAGCCCATAATGCAATAAATATTGATATAAAAGCATGATGCAAAATGGACGTATCATCTATCCACTTTTATTACCTTGCAATTTATTTGTAGTTTTTATTCTCGCAAAGTACTCGTAGTTTTATTCTCGCAAAATAGTTTCATACATGTTTTAGGTAAAGCAAACGTCAAGTGTGCGTAGAGTTGTATCGGTGGTCGATAGAACTTGAGGGAATATTTGTTCTACCTTTAGCTCCTCGTTGGGTTCGACACTCTTATTTATCGAAGAAGGCTGCAAGCGATCCCCTATACTTGTGGGTTATCAGTGGGTTAAAACCTGAATCCAGACCCAAAATTGAATCCGAAGCTTGAAAAATCTCCGAGGTCACCAGTTCGGGCCCGGGAAGATCCAGGTGTGAAAGTGCAATCATGCCCTTACATTATGTTTTGATGTTGATGACAATATACATGTAGGGGACTAACAATGGTTGTTAAGTAAATCTCATGTGTTAGTCCCCGGCTCATCGAAGTGTGTGGATCAAGGGCATACAAGTGATTTTACTCAAGGATGAAGCATAAAAATTGATTTGATATTTGGTTTCTTGAGTATAGGATCCCGCACTATTAAGAGGGGATCGGTAGGGTTAGTTAAAGACTTGCTCAAGTTACACTAATTCCTTGCTTCAGTAAAAACTTAGGGTCACACAAAAATACTCTGTGCACATGTTCTGTTTGCTCCCATGCCGGATGTCCGGGCTACCTGCCGGATGTCCGGGTCACTGATGTTTAGACACCAGTAAGTCTGCACGCTCACGCCGGATGTCCGGGCTGCACCCCGGATGTCCGGGTCTCCCAGCCACGCCAGATGTTCGGTATTTTCCCCGGATGTCCGGCTCCTTGTCATCCCGACTCCAGTAGGTCTGCACGTTGCTGCCGGATGTCCGGGCCTTGCTCCGGATGTCCGGCCCCTCTGTTTTTCAGCTGGCTTCTCCTCTGTTCTTCTTGTGCCTAGGCAGCCCGGATGTCCGGCCACCCTGCCCGGATGTCCGGCCTGCCCATTCACTTATGCTATAACGGCCACATTTGTGCTCACACTATATATAGCCCTTCTTCCCCACGGGAGAGGGCTGACCATTCACTTTGAACAAACCCTAGAACACCTCTCACTCTCTCTCTCTCACTCCTCCACACCAAATCTTAGATCCCTAAGGGATTTGAGAGCATTTGAGAGAAGTTGTCCGATCAAGTGATAGATCCACTCCTTCCCCTTCTTTGCACCCAAGGAATTCGTGATTTGAGCAAGTCTTGAGCTTTTCCCCATCGTTCTTATTACTTTTGGAGGTTGGAGACTCCTAGGCGGTAGGAGTCTTTCGGAGAGGAATCGACCTTTGTGATTACCCCCGGAAAAGTTTGTGAGGGTTTGGAGACCACCCCAAGGTCTACCACTAGTGGTTGAGAAGCGCCTTCGTGGTGTTGTCTCAAAGGGAGAATAGGGTGAGCCTTCGTGGCGTTGGTGTGCCTTCGTGGTAACATCCACCTCTCTAACGGTGACGTAGCTTCCCTCCAAGGAAGTGAACATCGGCATACATCCTCGTCTCCCGGAGTTGTGGTTATTCCTAACCCTAACTCTCTACTTGTGGTCACTTGTCTCTTAGCACTTACTTATATCATATTGTGCTTGTTTACTTACATACTTGTGTTACTTGTTTATCGTGCTTAGCACTCAGTACTACTCTTGCAATTGTTAGGCTCACTCTCATATTCCGCATTAGTGCCTAAAATTGCTAAGTAACAATTAAAATTTGTTAATTGTACCTATTCACCCCCCCCTCTAGGTCCATCTCGATCCTTTCAATTGGTATCAGAGCCTCGTGCTCTATTCTTGTGGCTTAACCGCCCTAGAGCGAGATGAACCCCGATGGGACTCCCCGTGTTGCAGATCCGAAGGATAAAGGCGAGGTTTCCTCTGAAGTCAAGTCCTTTACTTCTGAGGATCTGGAACGGGCCCTTGCTAAGCAAAAAGAGGAGCATGATGCTTCTGTCGAGGCCTTGGTCCAAATGAGGATAGCCACATTGTCCACGGTGCTTGCACCACTTTCGGGTGGTGCGGCTTCGAGGACAACTGTGCCTACTCCATCACTTGGTCAACAACCTCCTAGCAATGAACACTCTAGTGTTCCTTGGCTTTATGCAAGACCCCAAGTTGAGAAACCAAGATATAACCCTCAAGGCAAACCTCCTTTACTTGATGCCACTTCCGATTTTGCCTTGTGGAGAGTTGCTATGCAGGATCATCTTCGATATGGAAACGATGAGATGCTAGAGATCTTGGAGTATGGTTACCATGTGGTTGATCCAAAGAATCCTACACCAAGAGAAATTTATGACAAGAATCTCAATGACACTGCAATCATGTGTATAAGGAGAGGTATGGTTGAAAAGCAAAGGAGACCTTTCATACACATCACAAGTGCCAAGGAACTATGGGAAAGTATTATAAGATCCAAGACCGGTACCTCCACCCTCCGGAGTGCTCAATATGAAATTGCCAAGGGGCAATTGCAAAACTTTTGTATGGAGAAAGGTGAAACTCCAAATCAACTCCTTGAGCGTCTCATGACTCTCACCGCTGATATTGAGTCGTGTGAGTGTGACAAGACACAAGATGGATTCAACATGACTAAGCGATTCCTTGTGGACAAGTTGCTCCATGCTCTTGCTCCATATCACCATCAGATGGTATGGGACATAAGACAACACCATGCCTTCAAGGAAATGACTACAGATGACATCATATCCACTTTCCAACTATTTGAAGAGTCAAAGGCAAATGCTACAAAACATCTTGCCATGCATGGTACTCCATCGTCGAAGATCAATCTTGCATTGAAGGCCAAGCATGTATGTGAAGATGAGCAAAGTGAAGAAGAAGAAGATGATGATGATGAAGAAGATGGTGATGAGGTTGAATCCGATGAGGGCCCTTCATATGAAGACATGGCTCTCTTTGTCAAGAAGTTTAGCGCGGGAAAATTCAAGGGAAGGTTTCAAAAGAAGAAAGTAAGAAAATGCTACAACTGTGAAGAAACCAACCACTTCTCCAACGAGTGTCCTTATGAGAAGAGAGAAGATAAACCAAGGTTTCCCAAGACCTTCCCAAGAAGAAGTTGCCAAATCCTTTGAACTCCAAGTTCAAGAAGAGAGATGGGAAAGCAATGGTTGCTCAAGAAGAATCCGATCCGGATGATGTTAGTGGTGTTGCCGGAGTTGCTCAAGATTCTCAAAACACATTGAGGCTAGTCAACAAGAGTGGTGAAGTTGTCACCTACAACTACATGAAGGATTACAAGGGCAACGCTCACAAGTGTCTCATGGCGAAGGCCGTGGTAGAAGATGGAGAGGACCAACACTCTCCTGACAAGGTCAAGGTAACCCCACGATCAAACCCTCCTCTTTTCACTCCTCCTACTCCTAGTGATGAGTATCTTGATGCGGAGGATAGTTATGAGGATGATGATATAAATGATCCTATGCTTGCTAAACTAAATAAGTTCATGTGCTCCCTTAAAGGAAAGAAGCTCACTATGTTTCGTATGCTTATGGAGATGGTGAGTAAGCACACCATTTCCATTAAGGAACTCGAAACCCTCGTCACCGAGGAAAAGGAAAAATATGAAATCCTTGAGCGGAAAGTCCAATATGAGGAAGCACGCAATGATGAACTATGCTTAAAAATTGGTGCAAACATTGATGTTCATACTAGAGATCTTGCCTCCTTGAAAAAGGCTATTGACTCTTGCGAAGAGTTGATGAATGATAAAAGTAAGCTTGTAAAGTCTAATGCTTCTCTCTCTAAGGATTGTGAGCTCCTATCCGTGTCCCTCAAGACCAAGGAAGAAGAGCTCACCCTTCTTACAAAGAGTTTGAGACACTCAAGCTTACTTATCTTGAAACTCTAGCCAAGGCTTACTCTTCTCCTATTATCAATGTTGATGCTTGTACTACTAACTCTAGTAGTGATCTAGCATCTATTCTTGAGGAGAATCGCTTTCTCAAAGCTCAAATCGAGAAAGGGCTCATGACATGTGCTCAAGGGCAAAAGAACCTTAATGAGGTGTTGAGCCAACACAATGAGGTGTTTGCCAAAGAGGGACTCGGGTTTGACCCGAGCACAAGCAAGAAGAAGACATCCTCTCAAAAGTGCACCACCCCTCTAAAAGAAACTTTTGTACGAGAAGGGCACAAGGAGAAAGGTAAGGTTGTTAGTGGGAAGGCCACAAGGGGCATGCCCACTCTCAACAAGCCAAAAGAGTTCATGCCTCCATCCTATGTACTTCGTAAGACTAAGGATGGAGAAGTTTATGCAAAGTTTGTTGGTCCTCGAAATGCATTTCGGTTTTATGCTATTTGGGTCCCTAAGACCCTTGTGACTAACTTGAGAGGTCCCATTGCAAAATGGGTGCCTCTAACCAAGTAATAATTGTGTGTAGGTTGCCTTCTCCGGTGGAGTAAAATGGGTGATTGATAGTGGATGTACCAATCATATGACCGGAGATAGCAAATTGCTCTACGATTTCATGGAAGCTATTCAACCATTTATGAGCATTATGTTTGGTGGAGGATCAAAAGGACAGGTACTCGGTTTGGGTAAGGTGGCTATCACAAATGACATGTCTCTTGCAAATGTCATGCTTGTCCAATCCCTTAAATATCATTTGCTTTCTGTTCGCCAATTGGCTTCTGTTGGTTATGATACACTATTTGGACTAACGGATGTGAAAGTCTTTAAGAGAGATACTCTCGAAGTGGCCTTTGTTGGAGAGTTGGATGGCAACCTTTACACGGTTGATTTCTCGAAAGAGAGCACATTCCATGCAACTTGTCTAATGGCCAAGGCCGACAAGGGGTGGCTATGGCATCGCCGGCTAGCCCATGTCGGCATGAGAAATCTTCAAGATCTCTTAAAGGGAAATCACATCCTTGGACTAACAAATGTCTCTTTGAGAAAGATCGTGTGTGTAGTGCATGCATAGCCGGGAAGCAACATCAATCAAAGCACCCACCCAAGAATATTGTGTCTACTTCAAGGCCTTTGGAGCTCCTTCATGTGGATCTTTTGGGCCTCCTTCATGGGATAGTCTTGGTGGGAAAAAGTATGGACTTGTCATTGTGGATGACTACTCAAGGTATACATGGGTCTTCTTCCTCAAATCCAAGGACGAGACGAAGATCACCTTCATTGACTTTGCCAAGCAAGCACAACGCAAGTTTGACAAAGAAATTCTGGCAATAAGAAGTGATAATGGATCCGAGTTCAAGAACTACACCTTGGAAGAGTTCCTTAGTGATGAAGGGATTGAGCATCAATATTCAGCTCCATACACTCCCCAACAAAATGGTGTAGCAGAAAGGAAGAACCGCACCCTTGTGGAGATGGCAAGGTCCATGTTGGATGAATACAAGTCGCCACATAGTTTTTGGGCCGAGGCCGTCAACACTGCATGTCATGCATCAAACCGGCTCTTCCTCCGCACGATATTGGAAAAGACTCCATATGAGCTCCTAACCGGGAACAAGCCAAATGTCAAGTACTTTCGTGTATTTGGGTGCAAATGCTTCATCCTCAACAAAAGAGAGCGGTTAGGAAAATTTCAATCTAAAACCATTGAGGGCATATTTGTTGGCTATGGATCAAACTCTCACGCCTATAGAGTCTACAACAAATCCAATGGATGTGTTGTAGAAACTTGTGACGTGGTGTTTGATGAATTTAATGGCTCCCATGGGGAGCAAGTTGATCTAAGTGATGTAGGTGAAGAAGATTCTTCTCAAGATATCTTGACGATGGGTGTTGGTGCACTTCTTCCAATGGAACAAGAACCTCATGATGATGAAGAAGAAGATGGAGGCCTCACACACCATCAAACTACTTCAACACCCATATCACCACAAGCCCCTATTACTCAATCAATGCCCATAGTCCAAGTACAAGATGATGATCAAGTTCCTCTTCATGATAATCATCAAGAACAAAATCATCCTCAAGGGCAAGAACAAGAAAGTGCAATCATTGACAATGAACCTCAACAAATGCAAGAAGAAGAAGATTTTCCACCACACATTAATGATCCATATGTTGAGGACGTGGATGATGGACATGAAGTTGAACCTCGCGAAACCTTAACCTCCATCATGCCTCGAGTGGCCGGTCGTGTTGATATTGATAAAATCCTCACCGGCATATCGGAAGGTACAAGATGCGTTGATAGACAACGATTGGCTCATTGCTATGCAAGAAGGGTTGAATAGTTTTGAGCGCAATCAAGTGTGGTCATTAGTCAAGAGGCCAACTACGGAACACAACGTCATTGGAGCAAAGTGGATTTTCAAGAACAAGCAAGATGAGAATGGCGTAATCATCCGTAACAAGGCAAGGTTAGTGGCACAAGGGTACTCACAAGTTGAAGGTTTGGACTTTGGTGAGACCTTTGCCCCCGTTGCCCGTCTTGAATCCATTCGCATCTTACTTGCTTATGCTGCTTTCAATGGCTTTACATTACATCAAATGGATGTGAAGAGTGCTTTCCTTAACGGTCCTCTGCAAGAAGAAGTATATGTATCACAACCACCTGGGTTCGTTGATCCCGATCACAAAGACTATGTGTATAAACTTCATAAGGCTTTGTATGGCCTCAAACAAGCACCTCGTGCTTGGTATGATCATCTTAAGAAGTTTTTACTCGATGATGGTTTTGTGAGAGGGGTGATCGATCCCACTCTTTTTACTAAGAGGGACAAAGGTGATTTGATCTTATGCCAAATCTATGTAGATGATATCATTTTTGGTTCTCCTAACATTCATTTGTGCAAGAAGTTTGCGGCTTCTATGACCAAGAATTTTGAAATGTCACTCAATACGGATTTGAAGTTCTTCCTCGGATTTCAAATTCAACAATTTCAAGAAGGAATTTTCTTGTCTCAAGCAAAATACCTCAAGGATATCCTAGCGAAATTTGGCATGACTAATGCTAGCCCATGTAAGACACCCATGCCAACCAAAATTGTACTCACTGAAGACTCAAACGGTATCCCCTTCGACCCATCTAAATACCGCTCTATGATTGGTTCGTTGCTTTATCTTTGTGCATCTAGACCAGACATCATGTTTAGTGTATGCATGTGTGCTAGATTTCAAGCTTTCCCTATGGAAAGCCATCATAAGGCGGTTAAGCATATTCTTAGATATCTTGTTCACACCCCAAAGTTAGGACTATGGTACCCCAAGGATGCTAAGTTTGATCTCATTGGATACACGGATGCGGATTGGGCCGGAGACAAGGTGGATCGTAAGTCCACCTCCGGTGCATGTCAATTTCTTGGACGCTCCTTGGTAAGTTGGTCCTCGAAGAAACAAAATTGTGTTGCCCTCTCCACCGCAGAAGCTGAATACATTGCGACCGCCAGTTGTGCAACTCAATTACTATGGATGAGGCAAACTTTGAAGGATTACGGTATCACCTATAGACATGTGCCTCTTCTATGTGATAATGAAAGTGCCATCAATATTGCTGAGAACCCCAAAGATCATTCCCGCACCAAGCATATTGATATCAGGTATCACTTCTTGAGAGATCATGTGGAGAAGGGTGATATTGACATTGCTCATGTTGGCACAGATAAGCAACTTGCAGATATTTTCACCAAGCCATTGGACGAAGCAAGGTTTTGTCAACTTAGGCGTGAACTTGGTATTTTGGAGCTTGACAACATTATGTGAAATCTAGTACCCATTCGTGCATGAACTTAATGTCTTGTCTTGATGTAGGCATATATTTAGGGGGAGACATTCAATTCATGAATATTCTCACTCTACATAATGCATAAATAGAACAAACACTCTCAAAGTGTCATGGTTCTTGAACTATGGGCTTTAATATGATGGAGTCGTGACCATGTGCCCAAAGTCTACATCTTTGCAGTCCTATGGTCCATATGCTCAAACATGGTGACCTCAGTCACCGCTTGTACCTTGTTTGTGTGAACCTTTCATTACTTATTTAGGTTGGGTGGTTATTTTATCTTAGTATGACCATAGATGACTCAGATTTCTACCCATATAAATCTCTTAAAACTCCTTGGCGGAGTCTATATTCAATTCTATGTGTTGACCCCTTGAAAAATCCTTCCCCATCCTGTTTCTCTGTCCAGTGGCCGGACATCCGGCTCCGCTGCCGGACATCCGGGCCCTGAAGAAAAAAAAAAAACCTTCTGCTGCGCAAGCCACCAATGCACCTCCAGTGGCCGGATTTCCGGGCTGGTCCCCGGATGTCCGGCCCGTTGGCCCTGTTCTTCTGTTCCCTGACCTCCAAGGCGCCGGATATCCGGGCCATGCCCCGGATGTCCGGCCCGTTGCCGCACCATATAACAGAGGAGGGGCTCGGGCTTTAGGGGGAGTTACTCATTCGCTCCCGTTTCCTCTCCCCATCTCACCACACAGCCGCCGCCGCCGGAGTGTGCTCCGGCGCTGCCCCGGCCAGTCTCCGTCGATCTCCGGCCCCGATCTCCTGCCCACGGACTCTCCTCCTCCCGATCTACGATTCTCTCCAATGCATTTCTTGGGTTGTGGCTTGAGTCTCTCGGGAGGGGCCGGTGTTCGGTGGGATTCACCGCCGGAGTTCGTCATGGCTCGTACCAAGAACTGCGGTCCCAAGCGTCCCGAGGTGTCTTCTCGGGGTAAGAGTGATATCTCTCTTCATCTTCCTTTGGTTGTGACCAAATCTTGTTAGGGTTGCATTATTCCCCATGTACATCTTGCCATGTCTAGCGCTCTCAGGTTTTGGTACTGTATACCTAAGCCTACAAACACCTCTATATGTACTCGGCTACTCAACTTAACCATGGGAATGTAAAATTTTGATTTACCATTTGGACTTGTCCTATGGTCATAATCGGAACATGTTCATCCCACGATTTAATTTGGCTTATCCTTGTTCATATTCTTTGGCTTCTTGTTATCGGAACCTATTCATTATCCTTTCCAGTTGATCGCCGGCAAGGATCAACCGACTCCGATGAGCATGCTCGGCCTAATAAGAAGAAGACCACCACCAAGAAGAAGAAGTGGGCACCATCCACCAGTCCGTCGGCCTCGGATCCAGATGATGCGGACTATGTTGGGGAGGAAGAGGATGACAGTGCACCAAGACAGTCTGTTGGACAGTCCAAGCCCGGTACTAGGAGGGCGCCGGTGCCTCAAGTTCGTGGTTCTGCAATGCCCATTGTCCCTGGTCGTCGCATCTCCATGGAGCTTCCTGACAGTGGAGGTCGCCCCACTCACGACTTCACAACTGTGGGGGCGGGGCAATATCTTCAGTTTCGTCGGGATGTCAATCAATATGAGATGGTGGCTGATGCCGAAGATCCTCGGTTCCGGACTCGTATGCAGCAGGATCTCTATTCCAGTTTCGTCCATGGGCGTGGACTTGCTCCTCACTCATCCTTGGATCTCAACTTTCTGCATGACAATCCTGCCTTTTTCCCTAACAATCCGGTCAAGATCATTGATGATATGACTCTTGGTCCTGCAATGACCTTCAGGTGTGACTGGAATGAAGCTGCCATTCTACAGTTCTATGCCACCTGTTTCTTTGGTCCGGACAACACTCTCACCTGGAGGACCGATGACACTACACTGACGATCACCTATGACAGGTTTGTTCAGATTTTGGGTATCTCCGGTGTTGGCCATTGCATCCACAGTATGGATCCAGAGTACAAACCCAAAGGGATTGATGCTTGCTTGCCACTTGTTAAACCTCCCTCTCAGCTCACTAAGGAAGAGCTTGGATATCCAGTCAATGAGGTATCCATCTTCCGTGCTCCTTACTACATCGTCTACCAGTGTGTGCTTCGCACTCTCTACCCTAAGAAGGGAGATCGCTCGAGGGCTCGCAACTATTGCATTGACTTGATGGTTCGTATGCATGACCAACCCACTGAGCCTCTGGACACAGCAAATTTTATTTGGCATGAGATCCGTCTTTGCAGTTTCATTCAGACATGCCAGTTCCCTCATGCTCCATTTATTCAGGCTCTGATTGATCACACTACTCCCTTTGAGGTGTTTAAGACTGTTGTGCATTCCATTTGGAAGCCTCCTCCTCATATGCGCGTGGTGGCTTCTGCTCCTACTCAGCCTGGGAGGTCTGTTGGTGGGAAGACAGCTGCTCCTACTCAGCCCAGTGGTTCCTCTGTTCCATCTTCCTCGTCTGCGCCTCATGGACGCCTTGCCTCGTTCTTCGGCAAGGCTTAGTCTGCTATCATGAAAGCAATCACCTTCAGCTGTCAGCAGAATCATGATGTTCAGAAGCACCTCATCATCTCCAAGAATTAGCTCAAGCAGCGCCTCCGTGACCGTGGGAGCCCCGTGAGTGAGGATGATGCTATTCCCGCGGCTCCATCCACTTCCACCTTCGGTTTCCCATCTCGCGCTGAGTATCCTGAGTTCTTTGTTGATGATGATGACATCCGCCAGGAGTGACCAAGTCCATTTAGTTCTTCGCCCCTTTTTACTTGTTGCTGTCAAAGGGGGAGAAGTAGTATCTTAATGTGGTCATACTTGATGTATTAGCTATTTGTGTTAGCCCTACTATTATTCGAACCTGTTATGAACTTGTTATGTTGCTACCTATGCTATTGTCTTGATCAAGTGAGACTAAGTGAGACTATGTTGTTATCTTATTATCTTGATCATGTGAGTCTATGTTGTTTACCTTGTGGGTATGGATTTTGTTTTGTCCATGTGTTAACATATTCATCTCTTGCTCAAAATGAGGGGGAGCCAAATACAAATAGAAACATCAAGTTACTTTATACTCTTGCTCTCATATTTGTCAATGCTAAGACTATTTATTACAACTGTGATACTACATGTGTGATTGTCATCAACAAACAAAAACGGGGAGATTGAAAGTGCAATCATGCCCTTACATTATGTTTTGATGTTGATGACAATATACATGTAGGGGACTAACAATGGTTGTTAAGTAAATCTCAGGTGTTAGTCCCCGGCTCATCGAAGTGTGTGGATCAAGGGCATACAAGTGATTTTACTCAAGGATGAAGCATAAAAATTGATTTGATATTTGGTTTCTTGAGTATAGGATCCCGCACTATTAAGAGGGGATCGGTAGGGTTAGTTAAAGACATGCTCAAGTTACACTAATTCCTTGCTTCAGTAAAAACTTAGGGTCACACAAAAATACTCTGTGCACATGTTCTGTTTGCTCCCATGCCGGATGTCCGGGCTACCTGCCGGATGTCCGGGTCACTGATGTTTAGACACCAGTAAGTCTGCACGCTCACGCCGGATGTCGGGCTGCACCCCGGATGTCCGGGTCTCCCAGCCACGCCGGATGTTCGGTATTTTCCCCGGATGTCCGGCTCCCTGTCATCCCGACTCCAGTAGGTTTGCACGTTGCTGCCGGATGTCCGGGCCTTCCCGTGTCACCGGAAGTCCGGGCCTTGCTCCGGATGTCCGGCCCCTCTGTTTTTCTCCTGGCTTCTCCTCTGTTCTTCTTGTGCCTAGGCAGCCCGGATGTCCGGCCACCCTGCCCGGATGTCCGGCCTGCCCATTCACTTATGCTATAACGGCCACATTTGTGCTCACACTATATATAGCCCTTCTTCCCCATGGGAGAGGGCTGACCATTCACTTTGAACAAACCCTAGAACACCTCTCACTCCCTCTCTCACTCCTCCACACCAAATCTTAGATCCCTAAGGGATTTGAGAGCATTTGAGAGAAGTTGTCCGATCAAGTGATAGATCCACTCCTTCCCCTTCTTTGCACCCAAGGAATTCGTGATTTGAGCAAGTCTTGAGCTTTTCCCCATCGTTCTTATTACTCTTGGAGGTTGGAGACTCCTAGGCGGTAGGAGTCTTTCGGAGAGGAATCGACCTTTGTGATTACCCCCGGAAAGTTTGTGAGGGTTTGGAGACCACCCCAAGGTCTACCACTAGTGGTTGAGAAACGCCTTCATGGTGTTGTCTCAAAGGGAGAATAGGGTGAGCCTTCGTGGCGTTGGTGTGCCTTCGTGGTAACATCCACCTCTCTAACGGTGACGTAGCTTCCCTCCAAGGAAGTGAACATCGGCATACATCCTCGTCTCCCGGAGTTGTGGTTATTCCTAACCCTAACTCTCTACTTGTGGTTACTTCTCTCTTAGCACTTACTTATATCATATTGTGCTTGTTTACTTACATACTTGTGTTACTTGTTTATCTTGCTTAGCACTTAGTACTACACTTGCAATTGTTAGGCTCACTCTCATATTCCGCATTGGTGCCTAAAATTGCTAAGTAACAATTAAAATTTGTAATTGTACCTATTCACCCCCCCCCCCTCTAGGTCCATCTCGATCCTTTCAAGGTGCTTTCCGGGCTCTATGTCCGACCTTGAGTTCGGAGGACGTGAAGTTACATCCGGGGAGAGGGTGTCCGGCTCGAGGGGCTTGGAGATCCGGATATAGCTAGTTTTTAACTTAGGAGAGAAGTATTTTCGGCCCGTTCCTCGACGACCGCTACCAGATGGGTGATCGGTGGGGACTTGATTTCCCTCTGGTCGGGTTTGAGCCCGATCCGATTATAGTCTGTTGCAAGCCCCAGGGCAGCGATGCGATCTAGCAGCTCGTTCAAGGATGAGATATCTGTTGGATCCATCTTTTCGGAGTGTTCGAGGCCGATGCGGAGGTGATGTTTGGCGATTGTGGGGGCCGATGTTGGTTAACAGTCGTGAGCGCGCCCATGGTGAAACCACTGAGCAGGAGGACCTGTCCTGAAGTTAGGTTCCTTCCATAAGTGATATCATCATTGATGATAAGGCGAGCCATCGATCCTTCTATCGATGACACAAAGGAACTCTCAATGAAAGCACCAATGTCGGTTTCAAAACCGGCAGATCTCAGGTAGGGGGTCCCGAACTGTGCGTCTGAGGATCAATGTAACAGGAGACAAAGGGGACACAATGTTCACCCAGGTTCGGGCCCTCTTAAAGGAGGTAAAACTCTACTTCATGCTTGATTATATTCAATGAGTATAGGGGTTACAAGAGTTGATCTACCTCGAGATCTTCATGGCTAAACCCTAGCTGTCTAGCCTATGAGAATTCTGATAGCCTCTACGGACTAAACCCTTCGGTTTATATACAAACTTGGGGGGCCTAGTACTGTTCAAAGTCGGTTCATGAGGGAAGGAAACAACATACCCGGACACCAATCTTGTCGTCCACGCATACAGGAGTCCTACCCGGACACGGGGGAAAATCTTCTGCTTGTATCTTCACAGCCCATCATCCGGCCCATATCAAATAGCCCGGACACCCAAGGACCCCCTAATCCAGGACTCCCCAGCACTCTTTGAAGTTCTTTTTTTTGGTTTGAATAGATGAATCTGAGATTTTGTGATGCATATCGTATAATCAAACTCGCGGATACTTGTGGTGACATTGGAGTATCTATGTGACATTAGGGTTTTGGTTGATGTGTGTCATGTGGTGTTATTTTACTACGAACTCTAGGGATGTTTGTGACACTTATAGGAATAGCTCAATGGATTGATCGGAAAGAATAACTTTGAGGTGGTTTCGTACCCTACAAGCAATTTCATCTTATGTTCTCTGCAATAGGAACTTTGGAGTGATTCTTTGTTGCATGTTGAGGGATTGTCATATGATCTAATTATGTTATCATTGTTGAGAGAACTTGCACTAGTGAAAGTATGAACCATAGGCCTTGTTTCGACGCATTGCAATACCGTTTTCGCTCACTTTTGTTACTTGCTACCTTGCTGTTTTTATATTTTCAGATTACAAAAACCTATATCTACCATCCTTATTACGCTTGTATCACCATCTCTTCGCCGAACTAGTGCACCTATACAATTTATCATTGTATTGGGTGTGTTGGGGACACAAGAGACTCTTTGTTATTTGGTTGCAGGGTTGTTTGAGAGAGACCATCTTCATCCTACGCCTCCCACGGATTGATAAACCTTAGGTCATCCATTTGCGGGAAATTAGCTACTGTCCTACAAAACTCTGCGCTTGGAGGCCCAAACACGAGTCTACAAGAAGAAGGTTGCGTAGTAGACATCACATACCCCCCCCCCCCCCGATACTACCTATAGAATCATCAAAATAAGCAAACAACACATAGAAAAAAGAATCTGTCAAAAACAGAACAGTCTGTAGTAATCTGTAACTCTCGAATACTTCTTTAACTCCAAATATTCTGAAAAAATAGGAATAACTAAGCAATTTTTTTATTAATCTTCTGCAAAAATAATCAAATCAAAAGCACTCTTCTTTGTATTACGAAAATTATTTTCCTGGGCGCAAAAGTTTCTGGTTTTCAGCAAGATCAAATCAACTATCACTGTAAGCTATCCCAAAGGTGTTGCTTGGCACAAACACTAATTAAAACATAAAACCACATCTAACCAGAGGCTAGATGAATTATTTAACCGCCTTAGCTAGGCATAAAACACGAACAGATCTAGGTATTGTCATCTTTGGTATGCAATTCTTCAATTGCACACTTGCAACCCTTAGGAGATTCTTTGGTTTTATCAATGATCAAACTCCTAGGCAAGAAATCAAGAAATTCACTTGTGGCAATTGGTTCCTTAATAATATCGAAAAAGTTGGGGTGAACACTTATTGTTTTGAGATCTTCATATTCTTTACTAGAAGATTCACCCTTATTCTTAGGAACGTAAATAAACTTGGCAGTCTTAGTAGGAGGAAGATTTTGAGTAGTTTTAACGGAGGAAAAAGCAGAACCCAAGTTGGTAATAATATCCTCTAGTTTGCAAATTCTAGTAGAATCTTGATCTATCTTTTCATTAACTATGGGTTCCTTTTCTCTAAGATTCTTTAAGGTAACTCCTACCTTTGATCCATATTGAGTAATCTGATTATGAATCTTTTTATCCAAATTTTCAATCAACTCAATGGTAGCAATTTTATTCTCAATAATATCAAACCTTTGCATCACATGTTCCAACACTGGTGCGCGTCCGTCCTAAACAAACGGTTTTTAACCCCTTTCCGCGACGGCATTTGGAACCGTCTCCAAGTGAGTGTGGGCGATAGGGGGGTCCTTCCCACACGACCCAGAAACCGTCAGGGATAGGGAGCCTTGATGCATATAGTTATCCCTATATAACCATTTCCGATATCTCGAATAACACTTCATCCTTGCTACTCGTTTGTGCTCGCATTGCCATTGCAGTCGGAGTTTTGTGGTTTTGCCTAAAACCGGGCAGATTCCAGGTACGGGAGTTTTCCAGGCAGATTCTAGGCACGGGAGTTTTACGATGCCTGGCACATCACAAACAGTTCATGATTATAAACCATGTACGATAGGTAGACAATCACACACATTTAGTTTTCCCGCACCGTATTTGATAATGTCTGACATCACACACGCTTCACAAACGGCAACTATGTGCATGCTTGGACACGTTTCCTCTCTGTGAAACGTCTCGGATTATGGTGTATATCGCAAACGCTTGTGTTTACCAACCGTGTGTGCCATAACAACCTGGAGAGCCTAATTTCACCGTAATTTAATTGCTGCTATTTCAAATTGTACCAGATTTGAATTTGAATTTGAATGTATGCTACAGCTTTATTCATATCCATCAGGTTCAAACAACCAATGCATTAGTCGATTCACAGGTACATATGTTTAAGAATTACATAAGCACCAAATAAAGAATGATGTACCAGGGTTCTATACTTGTACGATTACAGATGGTAAAGAAAAAGGCGACATACATTCCAGTTGCTGAACAAGGTGAAGCGGAATGGCCCTATTGTGCTCTCCTGGATGCAGAAGGCATGCAGGACTCTAGTCCAACCCCTTGTGATGGCCGGCCGCCAATCACGTAGTTTGAGAGGTAATCTTGAGTAAACTGCTTCAGGATCCACTGCAAAAGAAAAAGATTCAGATATTGTCATCTAACACAACTCATTACGGGCAGTAAAAAGAAGGCTACAGGGTTCTTACTTACCATCCTGCAGTTCATGTTGTCTTGCATAAAGTGTAAACAAATAGTTCGATTGACATCTTTTGACCCATTTTAATAACAATCTTTATCAGTTTCCTCACTTGATGCTGGTTCATGAATATCTCATTGCCCCATACGCAGAAAGGGTCGAAGTGTGGATCTTTGGCAATGATATATGTACCTAAAAGCACCAAGTTAATATTAGAAGCTAAACAACAATTGAAAAATGATGTAGTACAACACTCCATCCATCCCATTATATAATATTTTATTACATGTATATCTAGACATCATCAGAACATTAAGGTAACACTCTTCCTTGTTGCTATGTAGCCTGGGATTGCATATTTAGTCATTCAGTACAATGCATGTTGCTAAACAACAATTGAAAAATGAAAAGGCATGTTAACTACAATATCCTTAACAGCAACCAAATATCGTATTTCATAGTGGTATTGTTGAAACTGTTATTGATCAAATTGAACTGCACGGCAAATAGTTGCACATATAGAGCATCACATTGTGAAGAACTGAAATAAACAAGTCATAAGGACATCTCTAGGCGATCCTTAAAAAGTCAAAGGACTAAAACCCTTAGTGGATATATATATATATATATACTCCAGCAATTTTTCACCTTTTCTAGTCGATCCCCTAAACTTAAGGTTGTAAACTTCAATTTGATCAAGTTCAAAGCAGGTTCAACCGAAAGTAGCATGCATTCAAACATAAACATAGATAGTTTTGCATAACCGAACATAAAACATAAATTTAAACTAAGCTAAACTACTTTCGGTCGAAGTAGAGGTTGAGCCAATCCTTCCTCGTCATGTACCGTGTGCCGCGAGCCGGTTCGGGCCGGTACCGTCGTCGGGGTCGTTGGGGAAGGCACTCTGATACGTCTCCAACGTGTCTATAATTTTTGATTGCTCCGTGCTATATTATCTTCTTTTTTGGACATTATTGGGCTTTATTATTCACTTTTATATTTTTTGGGGACTAACCTATTAACCGGAGGCCCAGCCCAGAATTGCTGTTTTTTGCCTATTTCAGAGTTTCGCAGAAAAAGAATATCAAACAGATTCCAAACGGAATGAAACCTTCGGGAACGTGATTTTCGGAACAAACATGATCCAAGAGACTTGGACCCTACGTCAAGCAACCAACAGGGAAGCCACGAGGTAGGGGGCGCGCCCTCCACCCTCGTGGGCCCCTAATGCTCCACCGACGTACTTCTTCCTCCTATATATACCTACGTACCCCCAAATGATCAGATACAGAGCCAAAAACCTAATTCCACCGCCGCAACCTTCTGTACCCACGAGATCCCATCTTGGGGCCTGTTCCGGAGCTCCGCCGGAGGGGGCATCGATCATGGAGGGCTTCTACATCAACACCATAGCCCCTCCGATGAAGTGTGAGTAGTTTACCTTAGACCTTCGAGTCCATAGTTAGTAGCTAGATGGCTTCTTCTCTCTTTTTGGATCTCAATACAATGTTCTCCCCCTCTCTCGTGGAGATCTATTCGATGTAATCTTCTTTTGCAGTGTGTTTGTTGAGACCGATGAATTGTGGGTTTATGATCAAGTTTATCTATGAGCAATATTTGAATGTTCTGAATTCTTTTATGTATGATTGGTTATCTTTGCAAGTCTCTTCAAATTATCAGTTTGGTTTGGCCTACTAGATTGATCTCTCTTGTAATGGGAGAAGTGCTTAGCTTTGGGTTCAATCTTGTGGTGTCCTTTCCCAGTGACAGTAGGGGCAGCAAGCCACGTATTGTATTGTTGCCATCGAGGATAACAAGATGGGGTTCTTATCATATTGCATGAATTTATCCCTCTACATCATGTCACGTACTTAAGGCGTTACTCTATTCTTATGAACTTAATACTCTAGATGCATGCTGGATAGCGGTCGATGTGTGGAGTAATAGTAGTAGATGCAGGCAGGAGTCGGTCTACTTGTCTCGGACGTGATGCCTATATACATGATCATACCTAGATATTCTCATAACTATGCTCAATTCTGTCAATTGCTCAACAGTAATTTTTTCACCCAGCGTAAAAATACTTATGCTCTTGAGAGAAGCCATTAGTGAAACCTATGGCCCCCGGGTCTATCTTCATCATATTAATCTTCCAACACTTAGTTATTTCCGTTGCTTTTTACTTTGCTTTTATTTTTACTTTGCATCTTTATCATAAAAATACCAAAAATATTATCATATCATATCTATCAGATCTCACTCTCGTAAGTGACCGTGTAGGGATTGACAACCCCTTATCGCGTTGGTTCCGAGGATTTATTTGTTTTGTGTAGGTGCGAGGGACTTGCGCGTAGCCTCCTACTGGATTGATACCTTGGTTCTCAAAAACTGAGGGAAATACTTATGCTACTTTGCTGCATCACCCTTTCCTCTTCAAGGGAAAACCAACGCAGTGCTCAAGAGGTAGCAAGAAGGATTTCTGGCGCCGTTGCCGGGGAGGTCTACGCAAAAGTCAACATACCAAGTACCCATCACAAACCCTTATCTCCCGCATTACATTATTTGCTTTTTGCCTCTCGTTTTCCTCTCCCCCACTTCACCCTTGCTGTTTTATTCGCCCTCTCTTTTCCGTTCGCCTCTTTTCCGTTTGCTTGCCTTGCCGTCATGGATAGCCCTTTATCTTCTCTGTTGTCTCCCGAAAATGAAGTTCTCAATTTTAAACAAAGGGAGGGAGAAAATCTAAAAGATGCTTGGTATAGAATTTGCAATGCTCAAAATAGATCTACCAGGAAGCATTCTACTTCCGTTCTTCTCCGCAATTTTTATGTAGGCGCTAATCCTTGGTATAGATATATTCTTGATACCATTACCAGAGGGAATTTCTTGGGTAGCCATACTTTTGACTCTTATAATGCTATGATAGATTTATTTGGCTCACCACCTCTCTTGGTTAATGGAACTATGTTAACTTTGGAGCATTTAATGCAAAGACTTGAAATTATTGAAAACAAAGTTGCTACCGTAGAGTTAATTGAAAATCTTGATAAAAAGATCCACAACCAAATTACCCAATATGGATCTAAGGTAGGAGTCACTTTGAAAAATATTAAGGAGAAGGAACCCATAGTTAATGAAAGAATAAATCAAGATTCCACTAGAATCGATAAACTTGAGGGTATCATTACCAACTTGGGAACCGCTTTTTCTTCCGTAAAGAATACTCCAAGTCCTCCAACTAAAATTGCCAAGCTTATGTATGTTCCTAAAAATAAGGGTGAATCCTCTAGTAAAGAAACTGCGGATCTTAAATCTATAAGTATTCATCCCAATCTTTTTGCTATCATTAAGGAACCATTTGCTACAAATGAATTTTTCAATCTTGTTCCTAAAAGTTTGATAACTAATAGAAATAAAGAAACTCTAAAGGATGATAGATGTCTTATTGAAGAATTGCCCACCAAAGATGGAAATACCTAGATCTATCCTTCCTTTAATGCCTAGCTAGGGGCGTTAAACGATAGCGCTTGTTGGGAGGCAACCCAATTTTATTTTTAGTTTTTTGCTTTTTGCTTATGTTTAGGAATAAATATTTGTTCTAGCCTCTGGTTATATGTGTTTTTATGTTTTAATTAGTGTTTGTGCCAAGTTAAACCTATAGGATCTTCTTGGATGATAGTTATTTGATCTTGCAGAAAATTTCCAGAAACTTTCTGTTCACGCAAACAATTGTTAAAAATCACCAGAACGTGATAAAATATTGATTCCAATTGCTACTGATCAATAAACAAATAGTCTAGGTCTTCCTATTTGGGCTGATTTTTTGGAGTTCCATAAGTTTGCGTTAGTTACAGATTACTACAGACTGTTCTGTTTTTGACAGATTCTGTTTTTCGTGTGTTGTTTGCTTATTTTGATGATTCTATGGCTAGTAAAAGAGTTTATAAACCATAGAGAAGTTGGAATACAGTAGGTTTAACACCAATATAAATAAATAATGAGTTCATTACAGTACCTTGAAGTGGTCTTTTGTTTTCTTTCACTAACGGAGCTCACGAGATTTTCTGCTGAGTTTTGTGTTGTGGAGTTTTCAAGTTTTGGGTGAAAGATTTGATGGATTATGGAACAAGGAGTGGAAAGAGCCTAAGCTTGGGGATGCCCATGGAACCCCCAAGATAATCTAAGGACACCAAAAAGCCAAAGCTTGGGGATGCCCCGGAAGGCATCCCCTCTTTCGTCTACTTCCATCGGTAACTTTACTTGGAGCTATATTTTTATTCACCACATGATATGTGTTTTGCTTGGAGCAACTTGTATGATTTGAGTTTTTGATTTTTAGTTTACCACAATCATCCTTGATGTACACACCTTTTGAGAGAGACACACATGATTCAGAAATTATTAGAATACTCTATGTGCTTCACTTATATCTTTTGAGTTATATAATTTTTGCTCTAGTACTTCACTTATATCTTTTAGAGCACGGTGGTGGATTTTTTTAATAGAAACTATTGATCTCTCATGCTTCACTTAGATTATTTTGAGAGTCTTAAATAGCATGGTAATTTGCTTAAATAATCCTAATATGCTAGGTATTCAAGAATTGTGAAAATTCTTATGAGTGTGTTGAATACTATGAGAAGTTTGATGCTTGATAATTGTTTTGAGATATGAAGATGGTGATATTACAGTTATGCTAGTTGAATAGTTGTGAATTTGAGAAATACTTGTGTTAAAGTTTGCGATTCCCGTAGCATGCACGTATGGTGAACCGTTATGTGATGAAGTCGGAGCATGATTTATTTATTGATTGTCTTCCTTATGAGTGGCGGTCGGGGACGAGCGATGGTCTTTTCCTACCAATCTATCCCCCTAGGAGCATGCGCGTAATAATTTGCTTTGATAACTTGTAGATTTTTGCAATAAGTATATGAGTTCTTATGACTAATATTGAGTCCATGGATTATACGCACTTTTCCTCCTTCCACCATTGCTAGCCTCTCTAATACCGCGCACTTTTCGCCGGTATCATACACCCACCACATACCTTCCTCAAAACAGCCACCATACCTACCTATCATGGCATTTCCATAGCCATTCTGAGATATATTGCCATGCAACTTACCACCGTTCCGTTTACTATGACACGCTTCATCATTGTCATATTGCTTTGCATGATCATGTAGTTGACATTGTATTTGTGGCAAAGCCACCGTTCATAATTCTTTCATACATATCACTCTTGATTCATTGCGTATCCCGGTACACCGCTGGAGGCATTCACCTAGAGTCATATTTTGTTCTAAGTATCGAGTTGTAATTGTTGAGTTGTAAGAAAATAAAAGTGTGATGATCATAATTTTTAGAGCATTGTCCTAAGTGAGGAAAGGATGATGGAGACTATGATTCCCCCGCAAGTCGGGATGAGATTCGGACGAAACAAAAAGAGGCCATAAAAAAAGAAAAGGCCCAAATAAAAAAATGATGAGAGAAAAAGAGACAAGGGACAATGTTACTATCCTTTTACCACACTTGTGCTTCAAAGTAGCACCATGATCTTCATGATAGAGAGTCTCCTATGATATCACTTTCATATACTAGTGGGAATTTTTCATTATAGAACTTGGCTTGTATATTCCAATGATGGGCTTCCTCAAAATGCCCTAGGTCTTCATGAGCAAGCGAGTTGGATGCACACCCACTTAGTTTCTTTTGTTGAGCTTTCATATACTTATAGCTCTAGTGCATCCGTTGCATGGCAATCCCTACTCACTCGCATTAATATCTATTGATGGGCATCTCCATAGCCCGTTGATACGCCTAGTTGATGTGAGACTATCTTCTCCCTCCTTTTTGTCTTCTCCACAACCACCATTCTATTCCACATATAGTGTTATGTCCATGGCTCACGCTCATGTATTGCGTGAAGATTGAAAAAGTTTGAGAATGTCAAAGTATGAAACAATTGCTTGGCTTGTCATCGGGGTTGTGCATGATTTAAATATTTTGTGTGGTGAAGATAGAGCATAGCCAGACTATATGATTTTGTAGGGATAACTTTCTTTGGCCATGTTATTTTGAGAAGACATAATTGCTTAGTTAGTATGCTTGAAGTATTATTATCTTTATGTCAATATGAAATTTTGTCTTGAATCTTTCGGATCTGAATATTCATACCACAATTAAGAAGAATTACATTGAAATTATGCCAAGTAGCACTCCGCATCAAAAATTCTGTTTTTATCATTTACCTACTCGAGGACGAGCAGGAATTAAGCTTGGGGATGCTTGATATGTCTCCAACGTATCTATAATTTTTGATTGCTCCATGCTATATTATCTTCTGTTTTGGACATTATTGGGCTTTATTATTCACTTTTATATTATTTTTGGGACTAACCTATTAACCGGAGGCCCAGCCCAGAATTGTTGTTTTTAGCCTATTTTAGAGTTTCGCAGAAAAAGAATATCAAACGGAGTCCAAACGGAATGAAACCTTCGGGAACGTGATTTTCGGAACGAACATGATCCAGGAGACTTGGACCCTACGTCAAGCAACCAACAGGGAAGCCACGAGGTAGGGGGCGCGCCTACCCCCCAGGGCGCGCCCTCCACCCTCTTGGGCCCCCTGTTGCTCCACCGACGTACTTCTTCCTCCTATATATACCTACCTACCCCCAAACGATCAGATACGGAGCCAAAAACCTGATTCCACCGCCGCAACCTTATGTACCCACGAGATCCCATCTTGGGGCCTGTTCCGAAGCTCCGCCGGAGGGGGCATCGATCACGAAGGGCTTCTACATCAACACCATAGCCCCTCCGATGAAGTGTGAGTAATTTACCTCAGTTCTTCGGGTCCATAGTTAGTAGCTAGATGGCTTCTTCTCTCTTTTTGGATCTCAATACAATGTTCTCCCCCTCTCTCGTGGAGATCTATTCGATGTAATCTTCTTTTGCGGTGTGTTTGTTGAGACCGATGAATTGTGGGTTTATGATCAAGTTTATCTATGAACAATATTTGAATCTTCTGAATTCTTTTATGTATGATTGGTTATCTTTGCAAGTCTCTTCGAATTATCAGTTTGGTTTGGCCTACTAGATTGATCTTTCTTGCAATGGGAGAAGTGCTTAGCTTTGGGTTCAATCTTGCGGTGTCCTTTCCCAGTGACAGCAGGGGCAGCAAGGCATGTATTTTATTGTTCCCATCGAGGATAACAAGATGGGGTTTTTATCATATTGCATGAATTTATCCCTCTACATCATGTCATCTTGCTTAAGGCGTTACTCTGTTCTTATGAACTTAATACTCTAGATGCATGCTGGATAGCGGTCGATGTGTGGAGTAATAGTAGTAGATGCAGGTAGGAGTCGGTCTACTTGTCTCAGACGTGATGCCTATATACATGATCATACCTAGATATTCTCATAACTATGCTCAATTCTATCAATTGCTCAACAGTAATCTGTTCACCCACCGTAAAATACTTATGCTCTTGAGAGAAGCCACTAGTGAAACCTATGGCCCCCGGGTCTATCTCCATCATATTAGTCTTCCAACACTTAGTTATTTCCGTTGCTTTTTACTTTGCTTTTATTTTTACTTTGCATATTTATCATAAAAATACCAAAAATATTATCCTATCATATCTATTAGATCTCACTCTCGTAAGTGACCGTGTAGGGATTGACAACCCCTTATCGCGTTGGTTGCGAGGATTTATTTGTTTTGTGTAGGTGCGAGGGACTTGCGCGTAGCCTCCTACTGGATAGATACCTTGGTTCTCAAAAACTGAGGGAAATACTTACGCTACTTTGCTGCATCACCCTTTCCTCTTCAAGGGAAAACCAACGCAGTACTCAAGAGGTAGCACACTCCTCCACTCGTCGACGTCGATCTCCTCGTCCTCGGGGCCCACCTCGACGCCCTCTGCGCCGCCATCGCTGCCGCCTTCGACCTCATCATCGAAGGAGAGCGCGATAACCTCGCCGACCTCCACGCCACCGTCCTCGCCGCCTTCGACCTCGTCATTGGAGGAGAGCGCGATAACCTCGCCGCCCTCCGTGCCGTCAAAGATCGCCTGCTCCGCCTCCGCGAGCTCCGGGTGCTGCCGGCGGAGCTCTTACATGTAGGCCTCGTCGGTGGCTTCAGCCTCAAGGCGCTCCCATGCCTCACGGTCCTCCCGTGCCATAGCCGAGCTCACCACCCCTGGCTCCGGCGGAACGAGGTCGACCGGATGTGTGTCGAAGGGGAAACTGAACCTAGCCGCCACACCGTGGTAGCGGACCTGCCAGTGGTTGTACTCCATGGCCGCGAGCTCGGCCGTGTGGAAGCTACCGAGACACCGGCAGGTGTGGGTCTCTCGATCTGTAATCTCGGCGACCCACGTCCCCCAGCACCGCTGCCGGACCCCGAGGTAGGACTTCGTCGGCTGCCGGGTCCGAGGGAGGACGGGGAAGTCCTCGAACCGGCGTAGGCGCGCGGCGGCGGGCAGATCGGGGGACCGGCGATGGCACATCGGGCCCGCGGAGGACGACGGGGACACCTCGGCGGCCACCTCGCTGGAGGCGGGCGAAAAGGCCGCAATAAACCTCTTTTTGGCCATTGGCTCCTCGAGCTCCCCAGTACACAGGCAGAGGTTGAGGATGGAGGCGCCAGCGATGGCGGCGACCTACCAATGGTTTCGAGGGTTGTGTGTGTCTGTGTGAGCAGAGGTTTTGGGTGTGTGTGGAGGGGGGCGGGGGGGCAAGGTTGTGTTTGAGGAAGTACTGCGGCAACTGAAAATTTTACTAGGCGGGAGTAACAAGGCGGGGCTACTGAAAATTTGGATCAAGGGCGAGCAGATATTTTTGAGATTGCGAGGGATGCAGAGGCGAGAGTAAAATGCCGGGGCTACTGAAAATTTGAATCAAGGGACTGAAGTAGAGCGGGAGTAACAGACATCGCACACGGTTCGCACATACTAATCGTGTGCTATCAAACATTAAAACCTTCCAGGTGGTAGATATTTTCGAGATTACGAGGCAGTAATATTTTTGAGATTGCGAGGGATGCAGAGGCGGGAGTTTTTGGGGAGCGAGCTAGTGTGCTTAACACGCCGGTTGTGGACTATAGCCGACGCACCTTCTCGCGTAAGCCATAGGCGTACTATACACCGACGGTGCTCCAAGATATTTTGTACTACATCTCACACAGTTGGTGATAATAAACTGTATGGGATCTACTTGATTTGAATTGCAAACTAGGGTCACAGCGGCAATGGACGCTCTTTGAATTGCTAGACCTTTTATCTGCAGTGAACATGCAACTATATGTGTGTCGTAAAAGAATTGGAATTATTCAGGGTTCGTTTGGACATTTTATACATTAAACTGGTTTTCTAGCCATTTTAGGTGCACAATTCAAAATTAAACTACATGCACATGCTCCGGTGCATACAAATTGGTTGAAAATCGAACCTGTGTACTTCAGTGCATGCTTAGGTCCCATGCAAGAAATGGGAATGAATTTTTCGGGGTTCGTTTGGCCTTTTTTATACATTAACTGGGTTTTCTAGGCATTTTATGTGCATAATTCAAATTTGAACTACAAGCACATGCTCCAATGCACCAAAGTTGGTTAAAAATCACATGTGTGTCCTTGGGTGAATTTCTAGGTCCCATACAAGAGATGGGAATGAATTTCAAACACCAGGGCACTGTTGATTGCCGGCAAAACGTTGAGATACCTGGTTTTCGAATTCTAGTAAATCCAAAACTCGTGTGAAATTCATGAAACTTGGCATGCTATCATGGAGCGGCATCAACATGCCATGGTGAAAATGTTGTCCCATTTGGGGCAGGTTTGGGTATAAGCTTCTCACAACAAGCATGATGGTTTCGGTAGGGGACGTACCACCTTTGGGGACGGGACGATATCCGTTGCCTCTTATTGTTGGGGAACGTAGTAATTTCAAAAAAATTCCTACGCACACGCAAGATCATGGTGATGCATAGCAACGAGAGGGGAGAGTGTTGTCCACGTACCCTCGTATACCGAAAGCGGAAGCGTTAGCACAACGCGGTTGATGTAGTCGTACATCTTCACGATCCGACCGATCCAAGTACCGAACATACGGCACCTCCGAGTTCAGCACACGTTCAGCTCGATGACGTCCCGCGAACTCTGATCCAGCAGAGCTTCACGGGAGAGTTCTGTCAGCACACGGTGTGATGACGGTGATGATGTTGCTACCGATGCAGAGCTGCGCCTAAGCACCGCTACGATATGACCGAGGTGGAATATGGTGGACGGGGGCACCGCACACGGCTGGGAGAGATCAACATATCAACTTGTGTGTATAGAGGTGCCCCCCTGCCCCCGTATATAAAGCAGCAAGGGGGGAGAGGCGGCCGGCCAAGGAGGACGTGCCAAGGGGGGAGTCCTTTCCTAGTAGGAGTAGGAGAAGGGGGAAGGAGGAGAGAGAGGGGAAGGAAAGGGGGGCGCCCCCCCCCTCCTTGTCCCATTCGGACTAGAGGGGGAGGGGCGCACGGCCTGCCCTGGCCGCCCCTCCTCTTCTCCACTAAGGCCCATTAGGCCCAATATACTCCCCGGGGGGTTCCGGTAACCCCCCGGTACTCCGGTAAATGTCCGAAACCTCCCGAAACACTTCTGGAGTCCGAACATAGTCGTCCAATATATCGAAATTTACGTCTCGACCATTTCGAGACTCCTCGTCATGTCCATGATCATATCCGGGACTCCGAACTACCTTCGGTACATCAAAACACAAAAACTCATAATACCGATCGTCACCGAACTTTAAGCGTGCGGACCCTACGGGTTCGAGAACAATGTAGACATGACCGAGACACGTCTCCGGTCAATAACCAACAGCGGAACCTGCATGCTCATATTGGCTCCCACATATTCTACGAAGATCTTTATCGGTCAAACCGCATAACAACATACGTTGTTCCCTTTGTCATCGGTATGTTACTTGCCCGAGATTCAATCGTCGGTATCTCAATACCTAGCTCAGTCTCGTTACTGGCAAGTCTCTTTACTCGTTACGTAATGCATCATCCCGCAACTAACTCATTAGTCACACCGCTTGCAAGGCTTATAGTGATGTGCATTACCGAGAGGGCCCAGAGATACCTCTCCGACAATCAGAGTGACAAATCCTAATCTCGAAATACGCCAACTCAACAAGTACCTTCGTAGACACCTGTAGAGCACCTTTATAATCATCCAGTAACATTGTGACATTTGGTAGCACACAAGGTGTTCCTCCGGTAAACGGGAGTTGCATAATCTCATAGTCATAGGATCATGTATATGTCATGAAGAAAGCAATAGCAACATACTAAACGATCAAGTGCTAAGCGAACGGAATGGGTCAAGTCAATCACATCATTCTCTCTAATGATGTGATCCCGTTAATCAAATGACAACTCATGTCTATGGTTAGGAAACTTAACCATCTTTGATTAACGAGCTAGTCAAGTAGAGGCATACTAGTGACACTATGTTTATCTATGTATTCACACATGTATTATGTTTCCGGTTCATACAATTCTAGCATGGATAATAAACATTTATCCTGATATGAGGAAATAAATAATAACTTTATTATTGCCTCTAGGGCATATTTCCTTCAGTCTCCCACTTGCACTAGAGTCAATAATCATCATTAGCTTCCTCACTAATTGGTGTAGGAGTCACATGAACAGATTTCTGTGATGAACTACTTTCCAATAAGGGAGCAGGTACGGTTACCTCATCAAGTTCTACTTTCCTCCCACTCACTTCTTTCGAGATAAACTCCTTCTCTAGAAAGGATCCATTCTTAGCAACGAATGTCTTGCCTTCGGATCTGTGATAGAAGGTGTACCCAATAGTTTCCTTTGGGTATCCTATGAAGACACATTTCTCCGATTTGGGTTCGAGCTTATCAGGTTGAAGCTTTTTCACATAAGCATCACAGCCCCAAACTTTAAGAAACGACAACTTTGGTTTCTTACCAAACCACAGTTCATAAGGACTCATCTCAACGGATTTTGATGGTGCCCTATTTAACGTGAATGCAGCCGTCTCTAAAGCATAACCCCAAAATGATAGCGGTAAATCAGTAAGAGACATCATAGATCGTACCATATCTAGTAAAGTACGATTACGACGTTCAGACACACCATTACGCTGTGGTGTTCCAGGTGGCGTGAGTTGCGAAACTATTCCGCATTGTTTCAAATGTAGACCAAACTCGTAACTCAAATATTCTCCTCCACGACCAGATCGTAGAAACTTTATTTTCTTATAACGATAAGTTTCCACTTCACTCTGAAATTCTTTGAACTTTTCAAATGTTTCAGACTTATGTTTCATTAAGTAGATATACCCATATCTGCTCAAATCATTTGTGAAGGTGAGAAAATAACGATACCCGCCGCGAGCCTCAATATACATCGGACCACATACATCAGTATGTATGATTTCCAACAGATCTGTTGCTCGCTCCATTGTTCCGGAGAACGGCATTTTAGTCATCTTGCCCATGAGGCATGGTTCGCAAGTACCAAGTGATTCCAAAAGTCCATCGGTATGGAGTTTCTTCATGCGCTTTACACCAATATGACCCAAACGGCAGTGCCTCAAATAAGTTGCACTATCATTATCAACTCTGCATCTTTTGGCTTCAACATTATGAATATGTGTGTCACTACTATCGAGATTTAACACAAATAGACCACTCTTCAAGGGTGCATGACCATAAAAGATATTACTCATATAAATAGAACAACCATTATTCTCAGATTTAAATGAATAACCGTCTCGCATCAAACAAGATCCAGATATAATGTTCATGCTCAATGCTGGCACCAAATAACAATTATTTAGGTCTAAAACTAATCCTGAAGTAGATGTAGAGGTAGCGTGCTGACGGCGATCACATCGACTTTGGAACCATTTCCCACGCGCATCGTCACCTCGTCCTTAGCCAGTCTTCGCTTAATCCGTAGTCCTTGTTTCGAGTTGCAAATATTAGCAACAGAACTAGTATCAAATACCCAGGTGCTACTGCGAGCTCTAGTAAGGTACACATCAATAACATGTATATCACATATACCTTTGTTCACCTTGCCATCCTTCTTATCCACCAAATACTTTGGGCAGTTCCGCTTCAAGTGACCAGTCTGCTTGCAGTGAAGCACTCAGTCTCAGGCTTAGGTCCAGACTTGGGTTTCTTATCTTGAGCAGCAACTTGTTTGCTGTTCTTCTTGAAGTTCCCCTTCTTTTCCCTTTGCCCTTTTTCTTGAAACTTGTGGTCTTGTTGACCATCAACACTTGATGCTCCTTCTTGATTTCTACCTCCGCAGCCTTTAGCATTGCGAAGAGCTCGGAAATTGTCTTATCCATCCCTTGCATATTATAGTTCATCACGAAGCTCTTGTAGCTTGGTGGCAGTGATTGAAGAACTCTGTCAATGACACTATCATCTGGAAGATTAACTCCCAGTTGAATCAAGTGATTGTTATACCCAGACATTTTGAGTATATGTTCACTAACAGAACTATTCTCCTCCATCTTACAGCTGTAGAACTTATTGGAGACTTCATATCTCTCAACCCGGGCATTTGCTTGAAATATTAACTTCAACTCCTGGAACATCTCATATGATCCATGACGTTCAAAACGTCATTGAAGTCCCGGTTGTAAGAAGTAAAGCATGGCACACTAAACTATTGAGTAGTCATCAGCTTTGCTCTGCCAAACGTTCTTAACGTCGTCAGTTGCATCTGCAGCAGGCCTGGCACCCAGCGGTGCTTCCAGGACGTAATTCTTCTGTGCAGCAATGAGGATAATCCTCAAGTTACGGACCCTGTCCGTGTAATTGCTACCATCATCTTTCAACTTTGCTTTCTCAAGGAATGCATTAAAATTCAACGGAACAACAGCATGGGCCATCTATCTACAACAACATAGACAAGCAAAATACTATCAGGTACTTAGTTCATGGTAAATTTAAGTTCAATTAATCATATTACTTAAGAACTCCCACTTAGATAGACATCTCTCTAATCATCTAAGTGATCACGTGATCCAAATCAACTAAACCATAACCGATCATCACGTGAAATTGAGTAGTTTTCAATGGTGAACGTCACTATGTTGATCATATCTACTATATGAATCACGCTCGACCTTTCGGTCTCAGTGTTCCGAGGCCATATCTGCATATGCTAGGCTCGTCAATTTTAACCCGAGTATTATGCGTGTGCAAAACTGGCTTGCACCCGTTGTAGATGAACGTTGAGCTTATCACACCCGATCATCACGTGGTGTCTCGGCACGACGAACTTTGGCAACGGTGCATACTCAGGATGAACACTTTTACCTTGAAATTTAGTGAGAGACCATCTTATAATGCTACCGTCAATCAAAGCAAAATAAGATGCATAAATGATAAACATCACATGCAATCAATATAAGTGATATGATATGGCCATCATCATCTTGTGCTTGTGATCTCCATCTCCGAAGCACCGTCATGATCACTATCGTCACCGGCGCGACACCTTGATCTCCATCGTAGCATCGTTGTCGTTTCGCCAACTATTGCTTCTTACGACTACCGCTACCGCTTAGTGATAAAGTAAAGCAATTATAGGGCGATTGCATTGCATACAATAAAGTGACAACCATATGGCTCCTGCTAGTTGCCGATAACTCGGTTACAAAACATGATCATCTCATACAATAAAATATAGCATCATGCCTTGACCATATCACATCACAACACGCCCTGCAAAAACAAGTTAGACGTCCTCTACTTTGTTGTTGCAAGTTTTACGTGGCTGCTACGGGCTAAGCAAGAACCGTTCTTACCTACGCAAAACCACAACGATAGTTCGTCAAGTTAGTGTTGTTTTAAACTTCTCAAGTACCGGGCGTAGTCACACTCGGTTCAACTAAAATTGGAGAAACTGACACCCGCCAGCCACCTATGTGCGAAGCACGTCGGTAGAACCAGTCTCGCGTAAGCGTACGCGTAATGTCGGTCCGGGCCGCTTCATCCAACAATACCGCCAAAACCAAAGTATGACATGCTGGTAAGCAGTATGACTTGTATCGCCCACAACTCACTTGTGTTCTACTCGTGCATATAACATCTACGCATAAACCTAGCTCGGATGCCACTTTTGGGGAACATAGTAATTTCAAAAAAAATCCTACGCACACGCAAGATCATGGTGATGCATAGCAATGAGAGGGGAGAGTGTTGTCCATGTACCCTCGTGGACCGAAAGCTGAACCATTAGCACAACGCGGTTGATGTAGTCATACGTCTTCACGATCCGACTGATCCAAGTACCGAATGTACGGCACCTCCGAGTTCAGCACACGTTCAGCTCGATGACGTCCCGCGAACTCCGATCTAGCAGAGCTTCACAGGAGAGTTCCGTCAGCACGACGGTGTGATGACGGTGATGATGTTGCTACCGACGCAGAGCTTTGCCTAAGCACCACTACGATATGACCGAGGTGGAATATGGTGGAGGGGGGCACCGCACACGGCTGGGAGAGATCAACAGATCAACTTGTGTGTATAGAGGTGCCCCCCTGCCCCCGTATATAAAGGAGCAAGGGGGGAGAAGCGACCGGCCAAGGAGGGCGCACCAAGGGGGGAGTCCTACTCCCACCGGGAGTAGGACTCCTCCTTTCCTAGTAGGAGTAGGAGAAGGGGGAAGGAGGAGAGAGAGGGGAAGGAAAGGGGGGCGCCGCCCCCCCCCCCATCCTTGTCCAATTCGGACTAGAGGGGAGGGGGCGCGCGGCCTGCCCTGGCCGCCCCTCCTCTTCTTCACTAAGGCCCATTAGGCCCAATATACTCCCCGGGGGGTTCCGGTAACCCCCCGGTACTCCGGTAAATGTCTGAAACCTCCCGAAACACTTCCGGTGTCCGAACATAGTCGTCCAATATATCGATCTTTACGTCTCGACCATTTCGAGACTCCTCGTCATGTCCATGATCATATCCGGGACTCCGAACTACCTTCGGTACATCAAAACACAAAAAACTCATAATGCCGATCGTCACCGAACTTTAAGCGTGCGGACCCTACGGGTTCGAGAACTATGTAGACATGACCGAGACACGTCTCCAGTCAATAACCAACAGCGGAGCCTGGATGCTCATATTGGCTCCCACATATTCTACGAAGATCTTTATCAGTCAAACCGCATAACAACATACGTTGTTCCCTTTGTCATCGGTATGTTATTTGCCCGAGATTCGATCGTCGGTATCTCAATACCTAGCTCAATCTCGTTACTGGCAAGTCTCTTTACTCGTTACGTAATGCATCATCCCGCAACTAAGTCATTAGTCACACCGCTTGCAAGGCTTATAGTGATGTGCATTACCGAGAGGGCCCAGAGATACCTCTCCAACAATCGAAGTGACAAATCCTAATCTCGAAATACACCAACTCAACAAGTACCTTCGGAGACACCTGTAGAGCACCATTATAATCACCCAGTAAAGTTGTGACGTTTGGTAGCACACAAAGTGTTCCTCCGGTAAACGGGAGTTGCATAATCTCATAGTCATAGGAACATGTATAAGTCATGAAGAAAGCAATAGCAACATACTAAACGATCAAGTGCTAAGCTAACGGAATGGGTCAAGTCAATCACATCATTCCCTCTAATGATGTGATCCCGTTAATCAAATGACAACTCATGTCTATGGTTAGGAAACTTAACCATCTTTGATTAACGAGCTAGTCAAGTAGAGGCATACTAGTGACACTATATTTGTCTATGTATTCACACATGTATTATGTTTCCGGTTAATACAATTCTAGCTTGAATAATAAACATTTATCATGATATGAGGAAATAAATAATAACTTTATTATTGCCTCTAGGGCATATTTCCTTCACTTATTGCTTTCAAAAAAATTCTAGTGTCAACATAGAACAACAAGAGTGTTGTGTTTAATCTTGGAATTTTTCGGGGTTCGTTTGGCCTTTTTTATACATTAACTGGGTTTTCTAGGCATTTTATGTGCATAATTCAAATTTGAACTACAAGCACATGCTCCAATGCACTAAAGTTGGTTGAAAAATCACATGTGTGTTCTTGGGTGCATGCTTAGGTCCCATGCAAGAGACGGGAGTGAATTTCAAACACGAGGGCACTGTTGATTGCCGGCAAAACGTTGAGATGTCTGGTTTTAAATTCTAGTAAATCCAAAACTCGTCTGAAATTCATGAAACTTGGCATGCTATCATGGAGCGGCATCAACATGCTGTGGTAAAAAATTTGTCCCATTTGGGGCAGGTTCGGGTATAAGCTTCTCACAAACCAGAGCTTCTCACAACAAGCATGATTGTTTCGATAGGGAACGTCCCACCTTTGGGGACGAAATGATATCCATTGCCTCTTATTGCTTTCAAATTTTTTCTCATGTCAACATAGAACAACAGGAGTGTTGCGTCAATTTTTATGATTTTTCGGGGTTCGTTTGGACTTTTTTATGCATTAACTGAGTTTTCAATGCATATATGTGCATAATTCAAATTTGAACTACATGCACATGCTCTAGTGCATATAAATTGGTTGAAAAATCAAATCTGTGTCCTTGGGTGCATGCTTAGGTCCCATGCAAGAAATGGGAATGAATTTCAAACACTAGGGCACCGTTGATTGCCGGCAAAACATTGAGATGCCTGGTTTTTAAATTCTAGTAAATCCAAAACTCGTCTGAACTTCATGAAACTTGGCATGCTATCATGGAGCGGCATCAACATGCCGTGGTAAAAAAATTGTCCCATTTGGGGCAGGTTTGGGTATATGCTTCTCACAAACCAGAGCTTCTCACAACAAGCCTGATGGTTTCGGTAGGGAACGTGCATCCCACCTTTAGGGACGAAACGATATCCATTGCCTCTTATTGCTTTCAAAAAAATTCTCGTGTCAACATAGAACAACAGGAGTGTTGTGTCAATTTTTGGGATTTTTCGGGGTTCGTTTGGACATTTTTATGCATTAACTGAGTTTTCAATGCATTTATGTGCATAATTCAAATTTGAACTACGTACATGCACATGCTCCAGTGCATATAAATTGGTTGAAAAATCAAATTTGTGTCCTTGGGTGCATGCTTAGGTCCTATGCAAGAAATGGGAATTAATTTTTCGCGGTTCGTTTGGCCTTTTTTATACATTAACTGGGTTTTCTAGGCATTTTATGTGCATAATTCAAATTTGAACTACAAGCACATGCTCCAATGCACCAAAGTTGGTTGAAAAATCACATGTGTGTCCTTGGGTGCATGCTTAGGTCCCATGCAAGAGACGGGAATGAATTTCGAACACCAGGGCAATGTTGATTGCCGGCAAAACATTGAGATACCTGGTTTTTAAATCGCAGTCCGGTGCGCAGGCTGACCGAGAGGCGTGCAAGCTGTCCTGCAATGCGCAGGCTCACCGGGAAGCGTGCGAGATGTACGCTGCGCAGGCTCACTGGAAGCGAGCCCTTTGACTTCCATGGCCGCCCGCCTTCCTCTCTGTTAATGGCGCCCGAGCCGCTGTTTAATACGGGCGGCCTTACTGTTCGCCTCCCATTCCCCTCCCTCCCGCAGACCTCCACCAACGCCATGGCGCAGAATGATCATATGCCACTAGTCTTCAAGTTTGGTGAAGTCGACTCCGAGCCAGAGGAGATAGAAAATAAGGAGGAATGGGGCCTCATGGACATGGCCCAGAACGAGCTGGCCGCGGCGGTTGCTGCCCCCGCTCCCGTCCCAGCTCCCATCCCCGCGCCAGCGACCATCCCTGTAGCATTGACGGGCTGGTCGCCGAGCACTATCGCAGAGCTGGAAGCCACGGGCGTCAGCGAGGTCTCCGCGGACCCGCGCGAGCTCGTGTACATGCCAGCGCCAGTGCCCGTGCCCGTGCGCGCGCCTCCACCCACCGTGGCGCCGGCCCCCGTGCGTTTGGCTGCACCCGCCACACTCGTGCCCCTTCCCGTGCGTGCCCCTCCACCCACCGCGGCGCCGGTCCCCGTGCGTTTGGCTGCACCCGCCATGCCCGTGCCCGTGCACGCACCCCCTCAGCGGCATGGGACGCTGCCGTCGACCGCTACCTCTCAGCGGTGCCAATTGCCGTCCTCCCGCGCCCCGCCCGTCGATCGCGCGACGACATGATGTTTGATTTACAAGTGAAGAACATTTTGTGCCACCTTGAAGACTTCACCAATGGTGTCCCGGGGGACGACAACGACGGCGCGGCACGCCACCTCCGCCGCCACCGGAAATAGTTTTTTTGGGGTTTAATACTGTATCTCGAATTCTCGACCATATGAATATAAATTCGTAGTGTGACTGAATGAAAGATATGTTTTGAACGAACTTGCGTTTTTCTCTCTTAATGTACAGACTTATCAAACGATTTTCTTTTGAAAAAAATGTCAATGGTTTTTAAATATCAAACACTCATCGCAAACGTTTTAGTTAGAACACCAGTATGCAAACCGACAGCTTCCCCAGGAAGCAAAGGGAAAATGTGCCGAACAGGATTTCTGCATCCCTTCAACACAAACGGTTGTTTTGCATGACCCATGTGCAACCACGTACAAACAATTGGGTAAGATTTGCATATCTATCATTTTGGGTATGTTGCCATTTGTCAAACTGGAAATATTGACATTTGTTTATCTAGTAACATTGCCATTTGTCAACCTTGTAACACTGTGATTTGTCAAAATATGCAGCTAAAAATCACTAGCACTATCTAATTTTTGCAACTAAAATCACTAGCACTATTCATATGGACACCACTAGCAAGCGTGAGTTGCTGGACGCATATGCAAATGTACCATTGATTACATACAACAAGTCATCAACCCACAACGACAACGAGGATACACATTGGATTATAGATCATTTCCAACAAAACATTCTAGTAAAGTAAAGTATTTCTCACAGAACAAATAACAAAGCGATGAAATGAACTTCAGCTCAACCACTCGTCGGCGTTGGAAACGCTTGCTTTGAACCAGAAGTGATTCTCTGGGAAGGGCCAGCTACTGTCAATCTCGAGACCAACGCAGGACTAATCATCCAGGCTGAAGCGGCCTATGTCAGGACCCATATTGGGACGGTAGGGAAGCATAGCAATGTCCGAGGTATAGATACAGTTGCTTCTCATAAATGGTAGTAACGTTGTGTCAACAGCAGCTGGATCGCCTTCCACCATCATTGGATACTTTTGTCCAAGGAAGAGCGAGTTTCCTCCAAGACTTTCAATACTGAACCAGGGAGAAGGTGTTGGCGCTAGTACACTAGTATCCATCCCGAATACCCTGCAACGGATGTTGGAATAGGTCCGGAGAGTGCGACCATGCGAGACAACACCTTCTTCCTTAGTAACATTAGCAGTGCCCTGTATACAGACAAGAGGTGATCCATTGGAATAAGTTGCCATGCGCCACTGAGTATATGGGTCCTACTCGTCCTCATACTCGTGATCATCAGCATCATCATCTCCCCCTTGGTTATGAAAAATTTCAAGTATAGGTGGTGGAATGTTCACTGGACCTTGGAAACACAAGAAGGTTAATTAGTAAAGGGAAACTAGCTAACCCGCATGCATGTGGATGAAACAATTATAATTACGGTGGAAGACAAACGTACCGAAAGCATCAGGATTCCATGCAAAAACAGTGCCACGAGTGGTGGCAGCAAACACAAGACCCTCGTATTGAATTGCATCACAGTACTCATCCGTGTACATAAATTGATTTTTGAGCAATATCCATCGAGGCGTGGAAGTAAGGACGGCAACAAGCTTGTCGAAGATAGCAACAACTTCATAGTTCGTGTAATCCCAAGAGCTGTTGGGAACTCGACAAATTGCTAGCTTCCATAGACGACAGTCACCATGATCGTATTTGAACTCACGTAGAATACCGGTGTACTCAACCTCTGGGCAGCAGTCTGAGATTTTTGGAAGTGGAACCCGGTGACGAGTGTACACATTCACAAGTTCCCACTCGCAGTTGTACCCAATATAAACAACCCAGTCTCCATTTGCGCCTGCCCAAGCCTTGCCCTCAAGCGATGGCATCTTAACATCATACGTATCATTATCAAGCGGCATCAACTTGCACAAGGCGAGGCTTCCCTCGTCCCCGCGCCAGTCAGCAGGGTCACGGCGAAGAAGATAGGGGAGATCAAACCGCTCTTGGACCCTTGGGTTCCTTGTAATGATGTTATTAATTGAGTCGAGAATGGTCTTGAACAAACCTGCCATGCTAGCCGAGGTGATGACGTCACACCGACCAATGAGTTCCTCCACCACGTCAGCATTCAGATCGGGGCAAGAATAACAGGGTCGTTTCCGGCCTGTTCCCTCCATGGAGAAGATGATCGAACAATGGCAGAAGGAAGGGTGAACGCAAATGGAGGGAGGAAGAGCGTGCGACAGCAGTTCCAAATCGAGAGGGAATGAAAGGCGAAGAGGCGGTGGACGGTTGCCACGGTACATGAAGAGGCGCCTGGGGAGCGAACGGTTGCCACAGAGGTCACACACTGACGACAAGGGCCGAGTGAGCCGCATGCGTATATCGCACACACCTTGATCTGGCTGACCGTTTCTTTTGTGTTGCCTAATCACAAACAGTTCATCCGAGTGAACCGTATGTTGTATATCGCACACACCTTCATCTGGCTGCCCGTTTTTTTGTGTTGCCTAATCACAAACAGTTCATCCGAGTGAACCGTATGCTGTGTATCGCACACGCCTTCATTTGGCTGCCCCTTTCTTTTGTGTTGCCTAATCACAAACAGTTCATCCGAGTGAACCGTATGCTGTGTATCGCACACGCCTTCATCTGGCTGCCCATTTCTTTTGTTCCTCCTCATTGCAAATAGTTAATTGAACTGAACCGTATGCCCTTCATCGCACACACACAACTAAAATCTGAACCGTGTTTGATGCATCCGTCATCGCAAACGTTTTATACATTTTTTATGGTTTTCATGAAGGAAATATGCCCTAGAGGCAATAATAAAGTTGTTATTTATATTTCCTTATATCATGATAAATGTTTATTATTCATGCTAGAATTGTATTAACCGGAAACTTAGTACATGTGTGAATACATAGACAAACAGAGTGTCACTAGTATGCCTCTACTTGACTAGCTCGTTGAATCAAAGATGGTTAAGTTTCCTGGCCATGGACATGAGTTGTCATTTGATTAACGGGATCACATCATTAGAGAATAATGTGATTGACTTGACCCATTCCGTTAGCTTAGTACTTGATCGTTTAGTATATTGCTATTGCTTTCTTCATGACTTATACATGTTCCTATGACTATGAGATTATGCAACTCCCGAATACCGGAGGAACACTTTGTGTGCTACCAAACGTTACAACGTAACTGGGTGATTATAAAGGTGCTCTACAGGTGTCTCCGATGGTACTTGTTGAGTTGGCATAGATAAAGATTAGGATTTGTCACTCCGATTGTTGGAGAGGTATCTCTGGGCCCTCTCGGTAATGCACATCACTATAAGCCTTGCAAGCAATGTGACTAATGAGTTAGTTGCGGGATGATGCATTACGGAACGAGTAAAGAGACTTGCCGGTAACGAGACTGGACTAGGTATTGAGATACTGACGATCGAATCTCGGGCAAGTAACATACCAATGACAAAGGGAACAACGTATGTTGTCATGCGGTTTGACCGGTAAAGATCTTCGTAGATGTAGGAGCCAATATGAGCATCCAGGTTCCGCTATTGGTTATTGACCGAAGATGTGTCTCGGTCATGTCTACATAGTTCTCGAACCCGTAGGGTCCGCACGCTTAACGTTCGGTGATGATCGGTAATATGAGTTTATGTGTTTTGATGTACCGAAGGTAGTTCGGAGTCCCGGATGAGATCGGACATGACGAGGAGTCTCGAAATGGTTGAGACATAAAGATTGATATATTGGAAGGCTATATTCGGACATCGGAAAGGTTCCGAGTGGTTCGGGCATTTTTCCGGAGTACCGGGAGGTACCGGAACCCCCCGGGAGAAGTTATGGGCCTTATGGGCCATAAGAAGGAAGCACACCAGCCCACAATGGCCTGATGCGCCCCCCTTGGGCAGGAGGCCGAATTGGAATAGGTTTGGGGGGTGGCGGCCCCCCTTTCCTTCTCTCCTACTCCTCCTTCCCTTCCTCTCCTACTCCAACTAGGGAAGGGGGGGAATCCTACTCCCGGTGGGAGTAGGACTCCCCTAGGGCGCGCCATAGAGAGGGCCGGCCCCTCCCCTCCTCCAATCCTTTATATACGGGGGTGGGGGCACCCCATAGACACACAAGTTGATCAGTTGATCTTTTAGCCGTGTGCAGTGCCCCCTCCACCATAATCCACCTCGGTCATATCGTAGCAGTGCTTAGGCGAAGCCCTGCGTCGGTAGCATCATCATCACCGTCATCACGCCGTCATGCTGACGAAACTCTCCCTCAAAGCTCTGCTGGATCGTGAGTTTGTGGGACGTCACCGGGCTGACGTGTTCTGAACTCGGAGGTGCCGTGTGTTCGGTACTTGGATCGGTCGGACCGTGAAGACGTACGACTACATCAACCGTGTTGTCATAACGCTTCTGCTTACGGTCTACGAGGGTACGTAGACAACACTCTCCCCCTTGTTGCTATGCATCACCATGATCTTGCGTGTGCGTAGGATTTTTTTGAAATTACTACGTTCCCCAACAGTGGCATCCGAGCCGGGTTTATGCGTAGATGTTATATGCACGAGTAGAACACAAGTGAGTTGTGGGCGATACAAGTCATACTGCTTACCAGCATGTCATACTTCGATTCCGCGGTATTGTTGAATGAAGCGGCCCGGACCGACATTACGCGTACGCTTACGCGAGACTGGTTCTACCGACGTGCTTCGCACACAGGTGGCTGGCGGGTGTCAGTTTCTCCAACTTTAGTTGAATCGAGTGTGGCTACGCCCGGTCCTTGTGAAGGTTAAAACAACACATACTTGACGAAATATCGTTGTGGTTTTGATGCGTAGGTAAGAACGCTTCTTGCTCAGCCCGTAGCAGCCACGTAAAACTTGCAACAACAAAGTAAAGGACGTCTAACTTGTTTTTGCAGGGCATGTTGTGATGTGATATGGTCAAGACATGATGCTAAATTTTATTGTATGAGATGATCATGTTTTGTAACAGAGTTATCGGCAACTGGCAGGAGCCATATGGTTGTCGCTTTATTGTATGAAATGCAATCGCCATGTAATTGCTTTACTTTATCACTAAGCGGTAGCGATAGTCGTAGAAGCAATAGTTGGCGAGATGACAACGATGCTACGATGGAGATCAAGGTGTCACGCCGGTGATGATGGTGATCATGACGGTGCTTTGGAGATGGAGATCAAAGGCACAAGATGATGATGGCCATATCATATCACTTATATTGATTGCATGTGATGTTTATCCTTTATGCATCTTATTTTGCTTAGTTCGACGGTAGCATTATAAGATGATCTCTCACTAAATTTCAAGGTATAAGTGTTCTCCCTGAGTATGCACCGTTGCTACAGTTCTTCGTGCTGAGACACCACGTGATGATCGGGTGTGATAAGCTCTACGTTCACATACAACGAGTGCAAGCCAGTTTTGCACACGCGGAATACTCGGGTTAAACTTGACGAGCCTAGCATATGCAGATATGGCCTCGGAACACTAGAGACCGAAAGGTCGAGCGTGAATCATATAGTAGATATGATCAACATAGTGATGTTCACCATTAAAAACTACTCCATCTCACATGATGATCGGACATGGTTTAGTTGATTTGGATCACGTGATCATTTAGATGACTAGAGGGATGTCTATCTAAGTGGGAGTTCTTAAGTAATATGATTAATTGAACTTTAATTTATCATGAACTTAGTCCTGGTAGTATTAGCATATCTATGTTGTAGATCAATAGCTCGCGTTTAGCTCCCCTGTTTTTATTTTTGATATGTTCCTAGAGAAAACTAAGTTGAAAGATGTTAGTAGCAATGATGCGGATTGGATCCGTGATCTATGGATTATCCTCATTGCTGCATGATACGTCCATTTTGCATCATGCTTTTATATCGATATTTATTGCATTATGGGTTGTTATTACACATTATGTCACAATACTTATGCCTATTCTCTCTTATTTTACAAGGTTTACATAAGGAGGGAGAATGCCGGCAGCTGGAATTCTGGGCTGGAAAAGGAGCAAATATAAGAGACCTATTCTGGACAACTCCAAAAGTCCTGAAACTCCACGAAAGTTACTTTTGGAAATAATAAAAAATATTGAGCGGAAGAAATACGTCAGGGGGGCCTCCACCTGGCCACGAGGGTGGGGGGCGCGCCCTACCCCCCTGGGCGCGCCCCCTGCCTCGTGGGCCCCTGTTGGCCCTCCGGTGCCCATCTTCTACTATATGAAGTCTTTCATCCAAAAAAAATCATAAGCAAGCTTTCGGGACGAGACTCCGCCGCCACGAGACGGAACCTTGGCGGAACCAATCTAAGGCTCCGGCAGAGCTGTTCTGCCGGGGACACTTCCCTCCGGGAGGGGGAAATCATCGTCATCGTCATCACCAACGCTCCTCTCATCGGGAGAGGGCAATCTCCATCAACATCTTCACCAGCACCATCTCCTCTCAAACCCTAGTTGATAGGTGGGAACCCGATGAACGAGTTCACGCCCGAGGGTGGCCCTATCTTCACGTCGTAGGATCGAATCGGGAGGGATAACTAGCTGCAAGCAGCCGAGATAACTAGCTTTATACTTGCCAAGGTTGGATGCAACCCGTACGTTGGGGATGGCTGACCGAAGCTACAAGACATCCAACCCGTTGTCCGAACAATCGCAGAACCACAAACCGGGACTAATCCACACAAAACGGCCGGAACCGTAGAGCACGAACTAGGGGGAACCAGAGGCTCCTTCTCGCGAATCCGAATGAACTCACAAGAGCAAAGGTAGCAAGATCTCTCGGATCTCTCTAGCAGTCTTGCTGCATAAGCTTGTAGTTGAAAGGTTTGACAAAAGGTTCTCTAGAGGATGGGGGAGATGGGGTTTTATAGCAGGGACAACGCCCCTTAGCTAGGTGTGAAAATGGTTTCAAAAGTAAGCAGGTTTGCATGGCTTTCTTGGATGAATAAGCAGTCAACTTTGGGAGTTGTTGCAGAGCTCCTCAGAAATTCGCGAAGTCTTGACAGCCTGGACACCTTCCACGAGAATGACTAGAACTTTTGACTCACAACTCCAAATGTGAGGTTTTTTGCATTGGAAAGATAATTTGATTTAGCTTCTGTTGATGTACCACTATGGCCCCGTCTCTCCACCATATGGGTGTGCCATCACGAAACATCAGAGGTAAAAACTAACAGCATCAACTTCACTAGAAACTTGTTTTCTTCAAACTCGTTCCTCCAGACCGGTTGCTTCAAGAGCTCATAGGTTGTTGGATTTCTTCCATGTGATACCTAAGTTCAACCAACAACAATGGAGATGAAAGTGCAGACATGTATTCAAGATTATAGTATGAACTTAAGTTAGCATTCACCTGGACATATGTTTGCTTGATTCGGCTTAGTAATTCTTTCCAACTAAATTGTGCACTTTTCTGAAATGTCATGTATGATGTACCCATGTGCTCATCATCCTCCCTCCCTTGATGAAGAGTCATCCTCGACTCTCTTTCATCTGCAAAAGATAAGTAGAAGGGAAGTAGATAATATCCATGCAAAGAAATGATGCAATCCTCATTTGTAGCTTTCACCTTTGAATTGTGTTGCATCTGATCATGTATTCGTCCAAGGATGATTGGTGTTGTTTCAATGACCGAGATGTCCTCATCATTCCCCCTCTCTTGAAAAGGAGTCGTCCTCGACTCTACCTGGTCATCACACAAAAGAAAGTAGGGCAATACCAAATCATAATGCAAAGGTTTCATGATATAGAGAATTTTAGTTTTCAACATTGCTATCTTATGGACGATGACAACATGATGTTTTGTTCGACTTAGGAGTTCCTTCAAACTAACATTTCCATGGAGTACAAATTTATAACCAACCATGAGCATGTACATATCACTAGTTCATCTCTTGTATCCAATTCTTGTCTCTAAGTCCGGGATTGGTACCTGTAGGTTGCTAGTAGTGTTGATTACTCCTTGTAGTTGATGCTAGTTGGTTTATTTGGTGGAAGATCATATGTTCAGATCCTTTATGCATATTAATACCCCTCTGATTATGAACATGAATATGCTTTGTGAGTAGTTACGTTTGTTCCTGAGGACATGGGAGAAGTCTTGCTATTAGTAGTCATGTGAATTTGGTATTCGTTCGATATTTTGATGAGATGTATGTTGTCTATCCTCTAGTGGTGTTATGTGAACGTCGACTACATGACACTTCACCATTATTTGGGCCTAGAGGAAGGCATTGGGAAGTAATAAGTAGATGATGGGTTGCTAGAGTGACAGAAGCTTAAACCCTAGTTTATGTGTTGCTTCGTAAGGGGCTGATTTGGATCCATATGTTTCATGCTATGGTTAGGTTTACCTTAATACTTTTGTTGTAGTTGCGGATGCTTGCAATAGAGGTTAATCATAAGTGGGATGCTTGTCCAATTAAGGACAGCACCCAAGCACCGGTCCACCCACATATCAAATTATCAAAGTACCGAACGCGAATCATATGAACGTGATGAAAACTAGCTTGACGATAATTCCCATGTGTCCTCGGGAGCGCTTTTCCTCTATATAAGAGTTTGTCCAGGCTTGTCCTTTGCTACAAAAAGGATTGGGCCACCTTGCTGCACTTTATTTACTTTTGTTACTTGTTGCTCGTTACAAATTATCCTATCACAAAACTATCTGTTACCTATTATTTCAGTGCTTGCAGAGAATACCTTGCTGAAAACCGCTTATCATTTCCTTCTGCTCCTCGTTGGGTTCGACACTCTTACTTATCGAAAGGACTACGATAGATCCCCTATACTTGTGGGTCATCAAGACTCTTTTCTGGCGCCGTTGCCGGGGAGTGAAGCGCCTTTGGTAGGTGGAATTTGGTAAGGAAAAATTTATATAGTGTGCTGAAATTTACTGTCACTTGTTACTATGGAAAGTAATCCTCTGAGGGGCTTGTTCGGGGTATCTTCACCCCGACCAGTAGAGCAAAGAGTTGCTCCTCAACCTACTGAACCTACTGAAAATGAAAATGTCCACTTTGAAATTCCTTCGGGTATGTTAGAAAAACTGCTAGCTAATCCTTTTGCAGGAGATGGAACAAAGCATCCTGATGAGCACCTAATATATGTGGATGAAGTTTGTGGATTATTTAAGCTTGCAGGTATACCCGGTGATGTTATTAAGAAGAAGGTCTTCCCTTTATCTTTGAAGGGAGATGCATTGACATGGTATAGGCTATGTGATGATACGGGATCATGGAACTACAAACGATTGAAATTGGAATTTCATCAGAAATTTTATCCTATGCATCTTGTTCATCGTGATCGCAATTATATATATAATTTTTGGCCTCGCGAAGGAGAAAGCATCGCTCAAGCTTGGGGGAGGCTTAAATCAATGTTATATTCATGCCCCAATCATGAGCTCCCAAGAGAAATAATTATTCAAATTTTTATGCTCGGCTTTCTGATAACAATCGCACCATGCTCGATACTTCTTGTGCTGGCTCTTTTATGATGAAGACTATTGAATTCAAATGGGATTTATTGGATAGAATTAAACGCAACTCTGAAGATTGGGATCTCGACGAAGGTAAGGAGTCAGGTATGACACCTAAGTTTGATTGTGTTAAATCTTTTATGGATACCGATGTTTTCCGTAAATTTAGCACTAAATATGGACTTGACTCTGAGATAGTAGCTTCTTTCTGTGAATCTTTTGCTGCTCATGTTGATCTCCCTAAGGAGAAGTGGTTTAAATATCATCCTCCCATAGAAGTAAAAGTAGCTGCACCTATTAAAGTTGAAGAAAAGACTATCACTTATAATGATCCTATTGTTCCTACTTCTTATGTTGAGAAACCACCTTTCCCTGTTAGGATAAAGGATCATGCTAAAGCTTCAACTGTGGTTCGTAAAAGCAATATTAGAACTTATACACCTCCTGAGCAAGTTAAAGTTGAACCTAATATTGCTATTGTTAAAGATCTCTTGTCTGATAATATTGATGGGCATGTTATTCATTTCTGTGATGAAACTGCTAGAATTGCCAAACCTTGTGCTAAAGATAAACATAGACCTGTGGTAGGCATGCCTGTTATTTCTGTTAAAATAGGAGATCATTGTTATCATGGCTTATGTGATATGGGTGCTAGTGCTAGTGCTATACCTCATGACTTATACAAAGAGATTATGCATGATATTGCACCTGCTGAGATAGAAGATATTGATGTTACCATTAAACTTGCCAATAGAGATACTATATCACCCATTGGAATTGTTAGAGATGTTGAAGTCTTGTGTGGGAAAACTAAATATCCTGCTGATTTTCTTGTTCTTGGTTCCCCACAAGATAGCTTTTGTCCCATTATATTTGGTAGACCCTTCTTGAACACTGTTAATGCTAGGATAGACTGCGAAAAGGATGTTGTTACTATTGGCTTGGGTGATATGTCTCATGAGTTTAATTTCTCTAAATTTAGTAGACAACACCGTGAAGAGGAATTGCCTAGTAAGGATGAAATTATTGGTCTTGCTTCTATTGCCGTACCTCCTAGTGATCCTTTAGAACAATATTTGCTAGACCATGAAAATGATATGTTTATGAATGAAAGAAGGGAAATAGATGAAGTATTCTTTAAACAGGAACCTATCCTGAAACACAATTTGCCTGTTGAAATCCTAGGGGATCCTCCTCCACCCAAGGGTGATCCCGTGTTTGAGCTTAAACCGTTACCTGATACTCTTAAATATGCTTATCTTGATGAGAAAAAGATATATCCTGTTATTATTAGTGCTAACCTTTCAGAGCATGAAGAAGAGAGATTATTGAAAACTCTGAAGAAGCACCGTGCTGCTATTGGATATACTCTTGATGATCTTAAGGGCATTAGTCCCACTCTATGTCAACATAAAATAAATTTGGAGAAAGATGCCAAACCAGTTCGTGATCATCAACGACGGCTGAATCCTAAGATGAAAGAAGTGGTAAGAAAGGAAATACTAAAGCTCCTTGAGGCAGGTATAATTTATCCCGTTGCTGATAGTCAGTGGGTAAGTCCTGTCCATTGTGTCCCTAAGAAGGGAGGTATTACTGTCGTTCCTAATGATAAAGATGAATTGATTCCGCAAAGAATTATTACAGGTTATAGGATGGTAATTGATTTCCGCAAATTAAATAAAGCTACTAAAAAGGATCATTACCCCTTACCTTTTATCGATCAAATGCTAGAAAGATTATCCAAACATACACATTTTTGCTTTCTAGATGGTTATTCTGGTTTCTCTCAAATACCTGTGTCAGCCGATGATCAATCAAAGACCACTTTTACTTGCCCTTTCGGTACTTTTGCTTATAGACGTATGCCTTTTGGTTTATGTAATGCACCTGCTACCTTTCAAAGATGCATGATGGCTATATTCTCTGACTTTTGTGAAAAGATTTGTGAGGTTTTCATGGACGATTTCTCCGTTTATGGATCCTCTTTTGATGATTGCTTGAGCAACCTTGATCGAGTTTTGCAGAGATGTGAAGAAACTAATCTTGTCTTGAATTGGGAAAAGTGCCACTTTATGGTTAATGAAGGTATTGTCTTGGGGCATAAAGTTTCTGAAAGAGGTATTGAAGTTGATAAAGCCAAGGTTGATGCTATTGAAAAGATGCCATGTCCCAAGGACATCAAAGGTATAAGAAGTTTCCTTGGTCACGCCGGTTTTTATAGGAGGTTCATTAAGGACTTCTCAAAAATTTCTCGGCCTCTGACTAATTTATTACAAAAAGATATACCATTTGTCTTTGATGATGATTGTGTAGAAGCATTTGAAATACTTAAGAAAGCATTGATCTCTGCACCTATTGTTCAGCCACCTGATTGGAATTTACCCTTTGAAATTATGTGTGATGCTAGTGATTATGCTGTAGGTGCTATTCTAGGGCAAAGAGTTGATAAGAAATTAAATGTTATTCAATATGCTAGTAAGACTCTAGACAATTCTCAAAGAAATTATGCTACTACTGAAAAAGAATTCTTAGCAGTTGTATTTGCTTGTGATAAGTTCAGACCTTACATTATTGATTCTAAAGTAACTATTCACACTGATCATGCTGCTATTAAATATCTTATGGAAAAGAAAGATGCTAAACCTAGACTTATTAGATGGGTTCTCTTGCTACAAGAATTTGATTTGCATATTGTTGATAGAAAGGGAGCTGAGAACCCTGTTGCGGACAACTTGTCTAGGTTAGAAAATGTTCTTGATGACCCACTACCTATTGATGATAGCTTTCCTGATGAACAATTAAATGTCATAAATGCTTCTCGTACTGCTCCATGGTATGCTGATTATGCTAATTATATTGTTGCTAAATTTATACCACCTAGTTTCACATACCAGCAAAAGAAAAAGTTTTTCTATGATTTGAGACATTACTTTTGGGATGACCCACATCTTTATAAAGAAGGAGTAGATGGTGTTATTAGACGTTGTGTACCTGAGCATGAACAGGAACAAATCCTACGCAAGTGTCACTCCGAGGCTTATGGAGGACACCACGCTGGGGATAGAACTGCACACAAGGTATTGCAATCCGGTTTTTATTGGCCTACTCTCTTCAAGGATGCCCGTAAGTTTGTCTTATCTTGTGATGAATGTCAAAGAATTGGTAATATTAGTAGACGTCAAGAAATGCCTATGAATTATTCACTTGTTATTGAACCATTTGATGTTTGGGGCTTTGATTATATGGGACCTTTTCCTGCCTCTAATTGTTACACACATATTTTAGTTGCTGTTGATTACGTTACTAAGTGGGTAGAAGCTATTCCAACTAGTAGTGCTGATCATAACACTTCTATTAAAATGCTTAAAGAAGTTATTTTTCCGAGGTTTGGAGTCCCTAGATATTTAATGACTGATGGTGGTTCACATTTTATTCATGGTGCTTTCCGTAAAATGCTTGCTAAATATGATGTTAATCATAGAATTGCATCTCCTTATCACCCACAGTCTAGTGGTCAAGTAGAATTGAGTAATAGAGAGCTCAAATTAATTTTGCAAAAGACTGTTAATAGATCTAGAAAGAATTGGTCCAAGAAACTTGATGATGCATTATGGGCCTATAGAACTGCATATAAAAATCCTATGGGTATGTCTCCGTATAAAATGGTTTATGGAAAAGCATGTCACTTACCTCTCGAACTAGAACATAAGGCATATTGGGCTATTAAAGAGCTCAATTATGATTTCAAACTTGCCGGTGAGAAGAGGTTATTTGACATTAGCTCACTTGATGAATGGAGAACCCAAGCCTATGAAAATGCCAAGTTGTTTAAAGAAAAAGTTAAAAGATGGCATGACAAAAGATACAAAAGCGTGAGTTTAATGTAGGTGATTATGTATTGCTATACAACTCTCGTTTAAGATTTTTTGCAGGAAAACTTCTCTCTAAATGGGAAGGCCCTTACGTTATCGAGGAGGTCTATCGTTCCGGTGCCATAAAAATCAACAACTTCGAAGGCACAAATCCGAAGGTGGTGAACGGTCAAAGAATCAAACATTATATCTCAGGTAATCCTATAAATGTTGAAACCAATGTTATTGAAACCGTAACCCCGGAGGAATACATAAGGGACACTTTCCGGAACGTTTCAGACTCCGAAAAGGAATAGGTATGTGGTACGGTAAGTAAACCGACTCCAAAACAGTTCTAATGGCAATTTTTCTCCGTTTTGGAATATTTATAAAAATAGAAAAAATAAGAAGCAGTCCGGGAAGGACACGAGGCCTCCACGAGGGTGGAGGGCGCGCCCTACCCCCTGGGCGCGCCCCCTACCTCGTGGGCACCTCGTGTGCTCTCCGGACTCCGTTTTCTTGCAAGATACGTATTTTGGTCGGTAAAAATTCATTATATAATCTCCCGAAGGTTTTGACTCCCGTATCACGCAATTGTCTTCTGTTCTTGTTTCGAGTTGTTGCTGCTGCAGATTAGAGCAAGATGTCTTCTCAAGAGTCAGTCGGGGAGAGCCGGGTGTCTCATCCGGCATCGAGACCAAGGACAAACAGCGATGCTGACCACTTTGGGCCAGCAACGGAGGAAGAGATGGAGGCTGATTTGATGAGGATAGATGCCATGGAGGAGGATCAAGAAGTCACTTCTCGCTTCCGAGCTGGATTCACGATGGGGGAACTACAGAGCTCAGCTATTCCAAACTCGGTTATCCCTTCCAATGTTAGATTTCTTTCTTATGAAAATATGAAGAAGAGTGTCACTTGTTCCCCCGCAGCTATGCAACACCCTTGGGTGCAAGGAGCTTTAGCCGTTACAGGAAAGCTTCGTAAGGAAATAATGGACCTCAAGCAGCAAGTCAATAAGCTCGAGGAGGAGGATCGTATCCCGAGGGGCATCATCGCCAAGAATATTACACCATCACCGAAAAGGAGACATAATCACATGGGTATGGGCACTCCCCTTGGCAACTGCCAAGCTTGGGGGAGGTGCCCCGGTATCGTATCAACAACCACATCTCCTATCTTTATCGTTTTTCTTAGTTCGGTCCGATTTAGTAGTATCTTGATCTAGTAGAATAAAGTTTTGGTATGATCTAGTTTTGAGTTTTGCTTTATGATCCTCTATGTAATCGAGTCCGTGAGCTATATAATAAAGATTAGTGTTGAGTCAAGGGCTTGATTATTTTGCCATGATCTTGAGTGAATAAAAGAAAAGAGAAAAGAATAAAAAGAAACAAAGAGATCATATTGATCTTATTGAGAGTAATGACTTCACATAGAAAGAGTATGATGATTAAAAGTTGTTGAGAGTTGACAAACATAGCTTTGGTCATCGTTGCAATTAATAGGAAGTAATAAAGAAAGAGAGGTTTCACATATAAATATACTATCTTGGACATCTTTTATGATTGGGAGCACTCATTAAAATATGACATGCTAAAGAGTTGATGTTGGACAAGGAAGACAACGTAATGGGTTATGTTTTCTTATATCTGAGATAAAGTATATTGTCATGGATCATCCAACATGTTGAGCTTGCCTTTCCCCCTCATGCTAGCCAAATTCTTTGCACCAAGTAGAGATACTACTTGTGCTTCCAAATACCCTTAAACCAGTTTTGCCATGAGAGTCCACCATATCTACCTATGGATTGAGTAAGATCCTTCAAGTAAGTTGTCATCGGTGCAAGCAATAAAAATTGCTCTCTAAATATGTATGATTGATTGGTGTGGAGGAAATAAGCTTTATACGATCTTGTGATGTGGAAGAAATAAAAGCGACGGACTGCATAATAAAGGTTCATATCACAAGTGGCAATATAAAGTGACGTTCTTTCGCATTAAGATTTTGTGCATCCAACCCTGAAAGCGCATGGCAACCTCTGCTTCCCTCTGCGAAGGGCCTGTCTTTTAGTATTATCTTCTACCATATGCAAGAGTCATGGTGATCTTCACCTTTCCTTTTTACATTTTATCCTTTGGCAAGCACAGTGTGTTGGAAGGATCCTGATATATATATCTAATTGGATGTAAGTTAGCATGAACTATTATTGTTGACATTACCCTTGAGGTAAAAGGTTGGGAGGCGAAACTATAAGCCCCTATCTTTCTCTGTGTCCGATTAAAACTCCGTAACCACAAGTATTGCGTGAGTGTTAGCAATTATGAAAGACTAAATGATAGTTGAGTATGTGGACTTGCTAGAAAGCTCTGACATAGACTCTTTCTGATGTTATGATAAATTGCAATTGCTTCAATGACTGAGATTATAGTTTGTTGGTTTTCAATAAAGTTTCTGATTCATACTTTGCATTGTGAATAGATTATTACTTGAGCATAAGAAATCATATGACAATATCCATATATGTTGCTGTTATGAGAATAATCATGATGCCCTCATGTCCGTATTTTATTTTATCGACACCTCTACCTCTAAACATGTGGACATATTTATCGTTATCGGCTTTCGCTTGAGGACAAGCGAGGTCTAAGCTTGGGGGAGTTGATACGTCCATTTTGCATCATGCTTTTATATCGATATTTATTGCATTATGGGCTGTTATTACACATTATGTCACAATACTTATGCCTATTCTCTCTTATTTTACAAGGTTTACATAAGGAGGGAGAATGCCGGCAGCTGGAATTCTGGGCTGGAAAAGGAGCAAATATTAGAGACCTATTCTGCACAACTCCAAAAGTCCTGAAACTCCACGAAAGTTATTTTTGGAAATAATAAAAATATTGAGCGGAAGAAATACGTTAGGGGGGCCTCCACCTGGCCACGAGGGTGGGGGGCGCCCTACCCCCTGGGCGGCCCCCTGCCTCGTGGGCCCCCTGTTGGCCCTCCGGTGCCCATCTTCTGCTATATGAAGTCTTTCGTCCGAAGAAAAATCATAAGCAAGCTTTCGGGACGAGACTCCGCCGCCACGAGGCGGAACCTTGGCGGAACCAATCTAGGGCTCCGGCAGAGCTGTTCTGCCGGGGACACTTCCCTCCGGGAGGGGGAAATCATCGCCATCGTCATCACCAACGCTCCTCTCATCGGGAGAGGGCAATCTCCATCAACATCTTCACCAGCACCATCTCCTCTCAAACCCTAGTTCATCTCTTGTATCCAATTCTTGTCTCTAAGTCCGGGATTGGTACCTGTAGGTTGCTAGTAGTGTTGATTACTCCTTGTAGTTGATGCTAGTTGGTTTATTTGGTGGAAGATCATATGTTCAGATCCTTTATGCATATTAATACCCCTCTGATTATGAACATGAATATGCTTTGTGAGTAGTTACGTTTGTTCCTGAGGACATGGGAGAAGTCTTGCTATTAGTAGTCATGTGAATTTGGTATTCGTTCGATATTTTGATGAGATGTATGTTGTCTATCCTCTAGTGGTGTTATGTGAACGTCGACTACATGACACTTCACCATTATTTGGGCCTAGAGGAAGGCATTGGGAAGTAATAAGTAGATGATGGGTTGCTAGAGTGTCAGAAGCTTAAACCCTAGTTTATGCGTTGCTTCGTAAGGGGCTGATTTGGATCCATATGTTTCATGCTATGGTTAGGTTTACCTTAATACTTTTGTTGTAGTTGCGGATGCTTGCAATAGAGGTTAATCATAAGTGGGATGCTTGTCCAAGTAAGGACAGCACCCAAGCACCGGTCCACCCACATATCAAATTATCAAAGTACCGAATGCGAATCATATGAACGTGATGAAAACTACCTTGACGATAATTCCCATGTGTCCTCGGGAGCGTTTTCCTTTATATAAGAGTTTGTCCAGGCTTGTCCTTTTCTACAAAAAGGATTGGGCCACCTTGCTGCACTTTATTTACTTTTGTTACTTGTTGCTCGTTACAAATTATCCTATCACAAAACTATCTGTTACCTATTATTTCAGTGCTTGCAGAGAATACCTTGCTGAAAACCGCTTATCATTTCCTTCTGCTCCTCGTTGGGTTCGACACTCTTACTTATCGAAAGGACTACGATACATCCCCTATACTTGTGGGTCATCACTGCACAGAAGAATTATGTCCTTGATGCACCGCTAGGTGACAGACCGATTGCAGGAGCAAATGCAGACATTATGAACGTTTGGCAAGCTCGATATGATGACTACTTGATAGTTTAGTGCACCATGCTTTACGGCTTAGAATCGGGGCTTTAAAGACATTTTCGAAACGCCGCGGAGCATATGAGATGTTCCAAGAGTTGAAATTAGTATTTCAGACTCATGCCCATGTCAAAAGGTATGAGACCTTTGACAAGTACTTTGCCTACAAGATGGTGGAGAATAGCTCAGCTAGTGAGCATGTGCTCAGAATGTCTGAGTACTACAATCACTTGAATCAAGTGGGAGTTAATCTTCCAGATAAGATAGTGATTGACAGAGTTCTCTAGACACTATCACCAAGTTACTAGAACTTCGTGATGAACTATAATATGCAAGGGATAACGGAAATGATTCCCAAGTTCTTTGTGATGCTAAAATCGACGAAGGTAGAAATCAAGAAAAGCATCAAGTGTTGATGGTTGACAAGACCACTAGTTTCAATAAAAGGGCAAAGGGAAGAAGGGGAACTTCAAAAAGAACGGCAAGCAAGTTGCTGCTCCCGTGAAGAAGCCCAAAGCTAGACCCAAGCCTGAAACTGAGTGCTTCTAATGCAAAGGAAATGGTCACTGGAAGTGGAACTGCCCTTGATACTTGGCGGATAAGAAGGATGGCAAAGTGAACAAAGGTATATTGGATATACATGTTATTGATGTGTACTTTACTAGTGTTTATAGCAACCCCTCGGCATTTGATACTCGTTCAGTTGCTAAGAGTAGTAACTCGAAACGGGAGTTGCAGAATGAACAGAAACTAGTTAAGGGCGAGGTAACGATGTGTGTTGGAAGTAGTTCCAAGATTGATATGATCATCATCGCACACTCCCTATACTTTCGGGATTAGTGTTGAACCTAAATAAGTGTTATTTGGTGTTTGCGTTGAGCATGAATATGATTTGATCATGTTTATTGCAATACGGTTATTCATTTAAGTTAGAGAATAATTGTTGTTCTGTTTACATGAATAAAACCTTCTATGGTCATACACCCAATGAAAATGGTTTGTTGGATCTCGATCGCAGTGATACACATATTCATAATATTGAAGCCAAAAGATGCAAAGTTAATAATGATAGTGCAACTTATTTGTGGCACTGCCGTTTAGGTCATATTGGTCTAAAGCGCATGAAGAAACTCCATGCTGATGGGATTTTGGAATCACTTGATTATGAATCACTTGATGCTTGCGAACCATGCCTTATGGGCAAGATGACTAAGACTCCGTTCTCCTAAACAATGGAGCGAGCAACTGACTTATTGGAAATAATACATACTGATGTATGCGATCCGATGAGTGTTGAGGCTCGCGGCGGGTATCGTTATTTTCTGACCTTCACAGATGATTTGAGCAGATATGGGTATATCTACTTGATGAAACATAAGTCTGAAACATTTGAAAAGTTCATATAATTTCAGAGTGAAGTGGAAAATCATCGTAACAAGAAAATAAAGTTTCTACGATCTGATCGTGGAGGAGAATATTTGAGTTACGAGTTTGGTCTTCATTTGAAACAATGCGGAATAGTTTCGCAACTCATGCCACCTGAAACACCACAGCGTAATGGTGTGTCCGAACATCGTAATCATACTTTATTAGATATGGTGCAATCTATGATGTCTCTTACTGATTTACCATTATCATTTTGGGGTTATGCATTAGAGACAGCTGCATTCACGTTAAAAAGGGCACCATCTAAATCCGTTGAGACGACACCGTATGAACTCTGGTTTAGCAAGAAACCTAAGTTGTCGTTTCTTAAAGTTTGGGGTTGCGATGCTTATGTGAAAAAGTTTCATCCTTGATAAGCTCAAACCCAAGTCGGAGAAATGTGTCTTCATAGGATACCCAAAGAGACTGTTGGGTACACCTTCTATCACAGATCGGAAGGCAAGATATTCGTTGCTAAGAATGGATCCTTTCTAGAGAAGGAGTTTTCTCTCGAAAGAAGTGAGTGGGAGGAAAGTAGAAATTGATGAGGTAACCGTACCTGCTCCCTTATTGGAAAGTAGTTCATCACAGAAATCTGTTCATGTGACTCCTATACCAATTAGTGAGGAAGCTAATGATGATGATCATGTAACTTCAGATCAAGTTACTACCGAACCTCGTAGGTCAACCAGAGTGAGATCCGCACCAGAGTGGTACGGTAATCCTGTTCTGGAGGTCATGTTACTTGACCATGACGAACCTACGAACTATGAGGAAGCGATGATGAGCCCAGATTCCGCGAAATGGCTTGAGGCCATGAAATCTGAGATGGGATCCATGTATGAGAACAAAGTGTGGACTTTGGTTGACTTGCCCGATGATCGGCAAGCCATAGAAGATAAATGGATCTTCAAGAGGAAGACGGACGCTGATAGTAGTGTTACTATCTACAAAGCTAGACTTGTCAAAAAAGGTTTTGACAAAGTTCAAGGTGTTGACTACGATGAGATTTTCTCACTCGTAGCGATGCTTAAGTCTGTCCGAATCATGTTAGCAAATTGCCACATTTTATGAAATCTGGCAAATGGATGTCAAAACTACATTCCTTAATTGATTTCTTAAAGAAGAGTTGTATATGATGCAACCAGAAGGTTTTGTCAATCCTAAAGGTGCTAACAAAATATGCAAGCTGCAGCGATCCATCTATGGACTGGTGCAAGCATCTCGGAGTTGGAATATACACTTTGATAAGTTGATCAAAGCATATAGTTTTATACAGACTTGCAGTGAAGCCTGTATTTACAAGAAAGTGAGTGGGAGCACTACAGCATTTCTGATAAATATATGTGAATGACATATTGTTGATCGAAAATAATGTAGAATTTTTGGACATCATAAAGGAGTATTTGAAAGGATTTCTTCAAAGAAAGACCTCGGTGAAGCTGCTTACATATTGAGCATCAAGATCTATAGAGATAGATCAAGACGCCTGATAAGTTTTTTCAATGAGTACATACCTTGACAAGATTTTGAAGTAGTTCAAAATGGAACAGCCAAAGAAAGAGTTCTTGCCTGTGTTACAAGGTGTGAAGTTGAGTAAGACTCAAAGCCCGACCACGGCAGAAGATAGAAAGAGAATGAAAGTCATTCCATATGCCTCAGCCATAGGTTCTATAAAGTATGCCATGCTGTGTACCAGATCTATTGTATACCCTACACTGAGTTTGGCAAGGGAGTACAATAGTAATCTAGGAGTAGATCACTGAACAACGGTCAAAATTATCCTTAGTGGAATAAGGATATGTTTCTCGATTATGGAGGTGACAAAAGGTTCGTCGTAAAGGGTTACGTAGATGCAAGTTTTGACAGTGATCCAGATGACTCTAAGTCTCAATCTGGATACATATTGAAAGTGGGAGCAATTAGCTAAAATAGCTCCGTGCAGAGCATTGTAGACATAGAAATTTGCAAAATACATACGGATCTGAATTTGGCAGACCCGTTGACTAAACTTCTCTCACAAGCAAAACATGATCACACCTTAGTACTCTTTTGGTGTTAATCACATGGCGATGTGAACTAGATTACATACTCTAGTAGACCCTTTGAGTGTTGCCCACATGACGATGTGAACTATGGATATTAATCACATGGTGATGTGAACTATTGGTGTTAAATCACATGGCGATGTGAACTAGATTATTGACTCTAGTGCAAGTGGGAGACTGAAGGAAATATGCCCTAGAGGCAATAATAAAGTTGTTATTTATATTTCCTTATATCATGATAAATGTTTATTATTCATGCTAGAATTGTATTAACCAGAAACTTAGTACATGTGTGAATACATGGACAAACAGAGTGTCACTAGTATGCCTCTACTTGACTAGCTCGTTGAATCAAAGATGGTTAAGTTTCCTGGCCATGGACATGAGTTGTCATTTGATTAACGGGATCACATCATTAGAGAATAATGTGATTGACTTGACCCATTCCGTTAGCTTAGTACTTGATCGTTTAGTATATTGCTATTGCTTTCTTCATGACTTATACATGTTCCTATGACTATGAGATTATGCAACTCCCGAATACCGGAGGAACACTTTGTGTGCTACCAAACGTTACAACGTAACTAGGTGATTATAAAGGTGCTCTACAGGTGTCTCCGATGGTACTTGTTGAGTTGGCATAGATAAAGATTAGGATTTGTCACTCCGATTGTTGGAGAGGTATCTCTGGGCCCTCTCGGTAATGCACATCACTATAAGCCTTGCAAGCAATGTGACTAATGAGTTAGTTGCGGGATGATGCATTAAGGAACGAGTAAAGAGACTTGCCGGTAATGAGATTGAACTAGGTATTGAGATACCGACGATCGAATCTCGGGCAAGTAACATACCGATGACAAAGGGAACAACGTATGTTGTTATGCGGTTTGACCGATAAAGATCTTCGTAGAATATGTAGGAGCCAATATGAGCATCCAGGTTCCGCTATTGGTTATTGACCGGAGACGTGTCTCGGTCATGTCTACTTAGTTCTCGAACCCATAGGGTCCGCACGCTTAACGTTCAGTGACGATCGGTAATATGAGTTTATGTGTTTTGATGTACCGAAGTTAGTTCGGAGTCCCGGATGAGATCACGGACATGACGAGGGGTCTCGAAATGGTTGAGACGTAAAGATTGATATATTGGAAGGCTATATTCGGACATCGGAAAGGTTCTGAGTGGTTCGGGCATTTTTCCGGAGTACCGGGAGGTTACCGGAACCCCCCGGGAGAAGTTATGGGCCTTATGGGCCATAAGAAGGAAGCACACCAGCCCACAATGGGCTGGTGCGCCCCCCTTGGGCAGGAGGCCGAATTGGAATAGGTTTGGGGGGTGGCGGCCCCCCTTTCCTTCTCTCCTACTCCTCCTTCCCTTCCTCTCCTACTCCAACTAGGGAAGGGGGGAATCCTACTCCCGGTGGGAGTAGGACTCCCCTAGGGTGCGCCATAGAGAGGGCCGGCCCCTCCCCTCCTCCACTCCTTTATATACGGGGGTGGGGGCACCCCATAGACACACAAGTTGATCAGTTGATCTTTTAGCCGTGTGCGGTGCCCCCTCCACCATAATCCACCTCGGTCATATCGTAGCGGTGCTTAGCTAGGCGAAGCCCTGCGTCGGTAGCATCATTATCACCGTCATCACACCGTCGTACTGACGAAACTCTCCCTCGAAGCTCTGCTAGATCGTGAGTTTGTGGGACGTCACCGAGCTAAACGTGTGCTGAACTCGGAGGTGCCGTGTGTTCGGTACTTGGATCGGTTGGATCGTGGAGACGTACGACTACATCAACCGCGTTGTCATAACGCTTCCGCTTACGGTCTACGAGGGTACGTAGACAACACTATCCCCCTCGTTGCTATGCATCACCATTATCTTGCGTGTGCGTAGGATTTTTTTTGAAATTACTACGTTCCCCAACATTTCATACACCACCATTTGCGATTATTGCATCGCACACAGTTTCTCGAAGGATCTCTGATCGTAGTGTCGCTTTAGCAGCATCATGCAGTAGTGCAAGGTTAAAACTGTTCCATTGATCAAAAGAGGTGGTGGGCCTAACAAATCTATCATGGCATTGTAATAATCAAAAGTATGGCTCCCCAAGAAATTTCCCCCGGTAATGGTATCTAGAACATATATATTCCAAGGAGTAACGCCCACATAAAAATTGCGAAGAAGAATGGCAGTAGATTGCTTTCGAGTAGATCTATTTTGAGCATTGCAAATTCTATACCAAGCATCTTTTAAATTTTCTCCCTCTCTTTGTTTAAAATTGAGGACTTCATTATCGGGAGTGCTAACAATGATGGGAGGACTACCCATGAAAGCAAGACAAACGATCTAACACACGAGCACACAAAAAGCAAACGAAGAAGACGGACGGAAGAGGGGCGAAGAAAAGGCAAAAAAATCGAAAATCGTTTTAGAAGTGGGGGAGAGGAAAATGAGAGGCGAATGGCGAATAATGTAATGCAAGAGATGAGAGTTTATGATGGGTACTTGGTATGTCTTGACTTGGCGTAGATCTCCCCGGCAACGGCGCCAGAAATTGGCAAGTTGACGGGAGACAAATCTTGACTCTTGACTTGGCGTAAATCTCCCCGGCAACGGCGCCAGAAATTCTTCCTGCTACTTCTTGAGCTTGCGTTGGTTTTTCCCTTGAAGAGGAAAGGGTGATGCAGCAAAGTAGATATATGCATTTCCCTCAGTTTGAGGACCAAGGTATCAATCTAGTAGGAGACAACGCACAAGTCACCGAATACCTGCACGAACAATGAAACAACTTGCACCCAACGTGATAAAGCGGTTGTCAATCCCTTCACGGTTACTTGCAAAAGTGAGATCTAATAGAGAGAGATAAATGATAAAGTAAATATTTTTGGTATTTTTTATTTATAGATCGGAAAGTAAAAGATTGCAAAATAGTAGATTGGAAACTTATATGATGGAAAATTGACCCGAGGGCCATAGGTTTCACTAGGGGCTTCTCTCAAGATAGAAAATAATACGGTGGGTGAACAAATTACTGCCGAGCAATTGATAGAAAATCGCAAAGTTATGACGATGTCTAAGGCAATGATCATGAATATAGGCATCACGTCCGTGTCAAGTAGACCGAAACGATTCTGCATCTACTACTATTACTCCACATTGACCGCTATCCAGCATGCATCTAGAGTATTAAGTTCATAAAGAACGGAGTAACGCATTAAGCAAGATGACATGATGTAGAGGAATTAACTCAAGCAATATGATGAAAACCCCATCTTTTTATCCTCGATGGCAACAATACAATACGTGCCTTGCTGCCCCTATTGGCACTGGGAAAGGACACCGCAAGATTGAACCCAAAGCTAAGCACTTCTCCCATTGCAAGAAAAACCAATCTAGTTGGCCAAACCAAACCGATAGTTCGAAGAGAATTACAAAGATATCAAATCATGCATAAAAGAATTTAGAGAAGATTCAAATAATATTCATAGATAAGCTGATTATTAATCCACAATTCATCGGATCTCGGCAAACACACCGCAAAAAAGTATTACATCGAATAGATCTCCAAGAACATCGAGGAGAACATGGTATTGAGAATCCAAGAGAGAGAAGAAGCAATCTAGCTACTAGCTATGGACCCGTAGGTCTGTGGTAAACTACTCACGCTTCATCGGAAGGGCAATAGAGTTGATGTAGAAGCCCTCCGTGATCGAATCTCCCTCCGGCAGGGTGCCGGAAAAGGTCCCTAGATGGGATCTCACGGGTACATAAGTTTGCGGCGGTGGAAAAGTGTTTTCGTGGATGCCTCTGTTGGTTTGGGGATATATGGGAATATATAGGCACAAGAATTAGGTCAGGAGGTGCACAAGGGGCCCACAAGGATGGGGGGCGCACCCTACCCCCCTGGGCGCGCCCTCCGTCCTTGTGGCCGCCTCGTGGCTCCTCCGACTTCATCTCAAAGTCTCCTGGTTGTCTTCTGGTCCAAGAAAAATCATCGCGAATGTTTTATTCCGTTTGGTATTCCTTTTCTGCGAAACTCAAAAACAGGGAAAAAATAGGAACTGGCACAGGGCTCTAGGTTAATAGGTTAGTCCCAAAAAATAATATAAAATAGCATATTAATGCATATAGAACATCCAAAACAGATAATATAATAGCATGGAACAATCAAAAATTATAGATACGTTGGAGACGTATCAACGTTCATTGCTGGGTTACGTGTGCCTGTCCCTGTAAGTTTGTGCCACCTTGGGTTTACGACTAGTCATGTCGGCCCGTGTTCTCTATCATACGGATGCTAGCAACACAATCATATACATGAGCCAAGAGGCGCAAACGGTCCCGGCCAAGGTAAGGCTGCAGCCGTGGGAATACCGTGCGTGAGGCCGCAAAGTGATATGATGTGTTACCTTCTAGATCGGTGTGACTTGGGATCGGGGTCCTGACACACTCCTTCCTCATCTCTTGACAAAAGGAAATCATGATTTGAGCAAGTCTTGAGCTTTTCCCCATTGATCTTGTTACTCTTGGAGGTTGGAGACTCCTAGGCAGTATGAGTTCTTTGGTGAGGAATCGGTTGTTGTGATTCAACCCGAAAAGTTTGTGAAGGTTTGGATGACGCCTCAAGGTCTACCACTAGTGGTTCAGAACCACATTCATTGTCATATCTCAAGGAGAATAGGGCGAGCTTTCATGGTGTTGGTATGTCTTCGTGGTAACATCCACCCCTCCAATAATGACTAGCTTCCCTCCAAGGAAGTGAACATCATGATACATCCTCATCTCCGGAGTTTTGATTTTCCCTAACCCTGACGCCTTACTTGTGGTTAATTTGATCCTTGTCCTACTAGTTATATGTTGTGGTTGCTTGCCTATCTAGTTCTTCTTGTTGATTATGTTACTATCACTAGAATCACCTTTTGCAACTGTTAGGCTCACTTTTATATTCCGCATATTGTCTAAAATTGCTAAGTAATAATTAAAATTTGTAATTGTACATATTCATCCCCCTTTAGGTCCATCTCGATCCTTTCAGTCACCATGCTCCACAATTGGCCAAAATAAGGGATTTGCCCTCTCATCCATAATTGGATCACATGGGAAATGAGCATTATAGGCCTTAATTCCTTTTTTGCCAAGATAAAGTTTGCCCCTAGCCTAATTATCCTTCAAATCTTCCACAAATAGAGGGTTTCAAAGCTTTAGTTTCAATTATTTTTCTCATAGATTTTTTTACCTTTTCTAGTAAATAAAACAAGAAATTAATTATGAGCAAAATTTGAGATATGATTTTGTTTGTACGCAAAAGAGAATGGGAAATGGTCCTTGTTGTAGCCCATTCAAAAGGCTACAATTGATTTCCTATTTTATTCTTCAAATCACTAAAATTTATATTTAAATTATGACAACATCGGGAACCAAAAGCTGTAGGTGAAGACAAACCTGATGTGGGGGAGATGATGCATTAATTAGTAAATATTATTTAAGTAGTATGTTTTTTATTTAAATGAACCGAAAATCCGATGAAATAAATCCAGTGCATTCATATGTATTGTGACCACATACCATATATAGATATCAGCATGTTGTAAACAAATATGTTCATGTCTATAAAAGTTTACATATTTTCATTATAAATATATTTTTGCATGGTCGAAAAATAGCAATGTTCCTTATCACTACTTTGTATCACGCATAAACATACTCTATTAAAATATTCTTTTATTTGAAATAAGTATTCATCATTATTGCAAAAAATGTTCAAATATTTTATAGAAAGTTATGTGCATAAAAATCATGTATTTTGAAAATATGCCCAGCATGGTCGAATTGTTCATATATTTGAAAAATACATGAATGCAGATAAATAAATAAATAAATAAAATCAAAATAGGTTAAATTTAACAATAATGCGGAAAATATAACCAAAATAAAATAATAATAGACTTGTCACTCGTGCTCGTATTTTCCTGGATTTATTGCAGACTTTCCGGCGATGTTCGTTCACTGGGAGGAGGTGTTCCTACCGACTACGAGGCATCTGTGGTGACTTCGCCAATCGGAAAAATCTAATGTCGGCCCAGTATCTCGGATGTGCTCATATGGGTAAGGTGTGTGTGCGTTCACAAGGGTAAGTGCATGTATGTGGATGTTTGTGCTTGAACTATGTTCAAAATAAATAATACTTGTTTGAGAAAATACAAAAATTAAATGAAAAGGAAACGAAGGGGAAAACATCCTAAAAGATGAAGAAAAACACTCCAAATACCAAATGAAAAATGAAAAAACTGGTCCAGTCCCAAAAAAAAGACAAGCTACGCGGAGGGGTCACTATTCTCCACAATGAGGGTTAAATACTTGTCAGCCCATATAAATTCACCCCTAGCCCAATTATGCTTCAAATCTATCTCCTTTCAAAACTTTGGTTTCAATTTATCTTTTTCCCGGGATAATACTTTCATTGTCAAGGCAATAAAATGAGAAATTAATGGGAAATGCTTCTAATCACTCGACAGATCACATTGTTTTGTCGGCCACGTCGCTCTATCACCATGTGTCCTGAGCGGTTCACACATGGTTGCACCCCATTCTTCTCTCTCTCTCCAACGCGGTTGCAACCATGTCGTTCTCCTCTTTCCCCATGCCGGAGACAACAATGAAGCTTTCTATCATGGTGCTACACTGCTGCCTCACTTGATCTCACTCCCATATGCGCACCTGCGTCGCTCGACCATAAAGTCGTCCCAGCTAGTGTTTGCTCTAATAGATTTAAAGGACTAGAACCAATCCAGAATATGGTTCTACCCTCAACTCTAGTAAACTTAGCTAAGCAATCACTAACTTTATTTTGAGAGCTTCTAATATGAGTAATATAAGTTTTACGAAGAGGCATGAGATGCTTGATCACCTTGGCGAGAGAGGCGTAGACCAATCTATCCACTTCCGTGCTTGGATCATCTTCACAACTGTTAAGGAATCAAATTCAATTGCAACTGGGGAGTCACATCTCTGAAGAGCAAAAGATAACCCCTCCATACAAGCACAACGTTCAACTTCAAGAGCCTTACGACACAAGAATAATTGTTTGTAAACTGAAGACACCATTCCTTCGAAGTTGTTCCTCATAACCATACCTACCCCCGTAGTTCCTTCCGAGACAAAAGCCCCATTTACATTCAACTTCAGGCAACCTTCCACTGGTGGGTACCATTTGGGACTATCATCGTGTTTAATCACAAAAGGTTCCCTGTGTGCAGACGCATGTGAGGATTCAGAGTGGTGATCAAAAGAGATTGCCATTTCCCCTTTAATAGGATTGCTTGTAGAGTTTAACTTCACCGCAGTCAGTGACTCGAGGTAGCTAAATAAGAACATTTGTGATATTTATAGTGATGGCGCAGGTTTATCATGCACCACTTCATTTCGATTATGCCAGCAACGCTAAACGGTCACCAGCCTATCAATACGAACCAAAGGTTCAAGGGCCAAAGAAGCCATTCTCTAACTGTATGTTGGACATCAACAAGCACATGTAATCTCCAAACTTCAGACATTTTTAACTACAAAGACACAAACATAGATCATCTACATAATGCTTGAAACCTCCATCCCTCTCAAATGTTTGTTTTGCCATGTAGTTAACGAATTTGTAGCAACTGTTCAAGCAAAAATTTGAATCGTTGGTGGGGCATTAGCTCACCAAATCAGTATGATCATCGTCCATCGGGGTTATGTAACATTACCCCTGTTCCAATGGGAGGGGGGCGCTCAGCCGCTGGATGACATCAAAGCTGACGGGTCGCGAGCAATTTTTGAGATATACTGTACTTTATTTTGGACGCAAATGAGAACCGAAAACGCTCATAATTGGTTTTCCCTTATGTTCTACTACTACGAATTGCAGAGATTTAAATCAAATTATGGCATCAATCACTGGGAACCGAAAGCTGAAGCTGAAGACGCCGCAGGCGATAGGATGCATTAACTGGTAAATATTCTGGATCAATACTAAGATTTCCTTTAAACAAGCCCAAATCTGACGAAATAAATCCGATGCATTTATGTGCATTGCGGCGCCAGATCATACATAAATCGTTGCGGCGCGTGCGCTTCCCGGAGACCAATCGATCGATCGAGCCAACCAACCAGCCAACCGGCCCGCCTCTTGCGTTGCATGGGTCGCTCGCCTCGACGACGCCGGGCGATGGCGGCGGCGCCTAGCGATCCGGGGAAAAACCCTAGGGGGGTCCTCCCCGGCGACCGCATCTTCGCCTCGCTGGCCCCCTACATCACCTTCGCCGACCACCTCCGCCTCCGCATCGTCTGCCGCGCGTGGCGCTTCTTCTCCCGCCGCCTCGGCCGCCGCCCGCCGCCCTTCCCGTGGCTCATGCTCCCGGAGCCGGCCTCCGCGTCGCAGTCCGCGCCCGCGCCGGCCAACGTGCGCCGCCAGTTCTACGACATCCCCGGAGGGCGGCCCTACGCGTACGATGTCCCGGGGGAGGGCTACCACCGCTGCGTCGCCTCCTCCGCCTGCGGGTGGCTCGTGTTCGTCTCCGTGGACGCGCCCCGCCGCCTCGTCCTCGCGAACCCCGTCGCCGGCGCGCGGCTGGTTCTGTCGTGGCCGTTCAAGGAGAAGAACGCCGAAGGGCGATTCCACGCCGCGCTGACGTCCTCGCCGGCTGACCGCCGGGCGTGCTTCCTCGTCCTCGCCACCGACAGGCTCGTCGCCTACTGCCGCCCCGGCCAGCAGGACCAGGGGTGGCTCACCCTGCGCGCCCCGGGGTTCCGCTACGACCCGGCCGCCAGCGACATCGTCACCGTCGGCGCCATGGTGTACCTGGTCGACGGCAGGAGGAAGGTCTGGCGCGCGGACCTCGTGGACCCGGAGCCCAAGGTGGAGCGCCGGAACACGGCGTGCCAGCTCCCGTTCGGTGAGAGCAGCATGCGCCACTACCTCGTGGAGTCGCTCCGGCACGTCCACCTCGTGCTCGCGGACGAGCACAACGCGCGCGTCGCGCTCTTCAGGCTGGACTGGGACAAGAAGATGTGGATGCAGGACCGCGTGCGCGGGGACCGTGTCCTGCTTTTGGGCCGCGGGTGCTCGGCTTCTGTGCCGGCGGCGTCGGGCCGGCCGCCTGGCATGCTTTTGTTCGCGCACCAGCCGTCGTTGAGTCTCGTTGACGTCGGCGGTTGTGGCGCTGGGCTCGCGTGGTTCTGGGCGGAATCGTGGGTGGATGACGGCTCGGATGATATGCTGGTGCTGAAGAAGAAAATGCACCACCGGCAAGGCGAGTTCACCGCCGGTGACTCGTTCTGGTTCTTCCCGGCCATCGATCCGGATGAAAGGGCTATGGTTGCATCGCAGGCCTAGCTAGTTGGAACATGAAATTCTTGCTTCTGGTAGGCTGGTTTGAACCTCAATTACTGAACTAAGATATAGTGTAGAACCATGGGTTCTGTGAAAGCTGCATCTTATTTCTGTTCGTTTTGTCTGAAGAAAACAGTAGTCCTAAAAGTTGCAGATATCTGAAAGCTCTGGTTCTGCAGCCTGTTCCTATATGATTCAAATGAGTTGCGACGCAACCAGCAATATGTATTTTATCGACAAATGTTGATTGCGCCAAACTGGGGTGTGATGCGTGGGCATATACACGAAACGGCGATTTTTTTTTTCATAATTCATTTTCAGCTTTGCAGAATCCTAGCTAAGGGACTCTTTGATTCATAATATATCATTGGAATGTTGGAGGATTATATTTCTTAGGAAGTATTCATGTATAGCTTGCTTGGGGTGGAGAACTGCACACCGTAGACAGTTTTTGTGTGTGTGTGTGTGTGTTTGCATGTCAAACCATAGACTGTTTTCTTATAATCCACTTTACATGCAATTTTAAAGGCAAAAATTCCATTCAGTCTAACATCATGCAAAATTTCACAATGGATTTTTTCAGTTGTTTCAACAACAGCCATGGCATGTGCATGGAGTATTTGAGAAAGCATGCTTCTTTCATTTTTTTTCAGTTCTTGTAGGATTAAATATGCCATGAAATCAAATTTCCCAGTCCTATCTTTTTAAGAACAAAAGAGGTGCACTTACAATGTAATAACGTCTGATCCTTAGTTGGATGGAGTCTTTGCTGTTTTGATCGGAATTGGCCACGTGTTCTCATTTCTGAAAGACCTAAACCCCCTATTTATATCGTCGCAGAAGAATGATAGGCCATATCCATTCACTTTTTTTTGGCTATAATTGCCATAATGGTATTTAAATTGATGGAATTTTAGAATCACTGGTAAAATTATCTAAATAGTCATGTGATATTTGTGCTGAAATACTCCCTACAATTATTTAAACAAGGAAAGGTGCGAGGGGGGGCAATGCCCTGCATTGCCCTAATGGTATTTAAATTGATGGAGTTTTAAATCAGCTGCGATGTTTGAGGCCGAGATGGAGTGCATCAAATAGTTGGGTGTTTGGGTCGGTGATTTTTTGACTCCGTAATTAGATTACATGGTGAAACATACTGTTAGTTCTTGCTTGGATCGGCTGGTCTGTAGTCATAAAACTACTTCAAATTGAACTGCTTAAACGTCATATATTGTAACAAAGGGAGTAGTAACCAAATGACAATCCTGTTTCACATATATTGTAACAATGGTCTGTATTCACAATAAGATGCTACTGCAGATCAACTCATATTTCTGATTGAATTTGTAATAACTTGAACTGGGTTCTGTCAAAGATGAAAACAGGTGACTCTGCCTTTGTTGTATTCACATCGTGTACACTAACCTGAGCAGAGTGGTGGGCATAACCTCTGGCCCTTTGGGCTCATTCATCAGACAGTGGTGATTGATTACCCACTGTCCGCTGATCCTCAAGACTAGATCCTCTTCCGGTGTCCCATGTGGCCTAGCAAACAACACATCTAGAACGGCACGAACCATTGGTAAAATTATCTAAAAAAACATGTGATATATGTGCCTAAATACTCCGTATATTTATTAAAATAAGGAAAAGGGGTGGGGGCCAAGGCCCTCCCTTGCCCTAATATTAGAATATGTTATGGAATTTGTTATTTTCTTGTTGATTTTCGGTTCTTCCAATTTCAGCTATTCTTCTCGGGCTTTTTATTGCTCTTTTTTGTGTTCTCGGGTGTTGGCCCAGGCCTATTTGTCCTCTGCATGCTTGCTTTTCTTGGCAGCCCTTCTTGGGTATAAGCCGTATCGCAATCAACCAGGGTCCAGTTTAACCCATCAAGAATTTTATAACCCGCTAAGTAGTTTTTGGCAGATTTTGACATACATACATACATGTGAAATATTTACATTTCTCTCTCCAAAAGAGTTGAAGCGTTGACATACACGGGGAACAAATGCATACAGTTGTTGGTTTATGATTGGCTAAAAAAAGATGAATACCAATTGAAATTCAGTCGACTGTTAAATAGACAGTCCCAAAATCAAAGAATGATTGTTAAAAGAAAATGGACCAAAGAAAGCAAATGTAGAGACATGGAAATGATGGATCTGAACCCAAAACATGATACCTCTATGCTGGGCATCCAAGCTATTTCTTCTACATATTTGTAGTATATATGATGAACTTAGCAATACACAGTAAAATTTTGCCAATATTTCTTGTATTGAGCTGAAGAACACTATGAACCAACCTACACAACACATTGTATCCACTAGTTGCCGACCTGCAAAATATCATGGGAAAATATGAAAAGATATACCCTGCATAGATAGACCCCAAACTCAAACACCCACCCTTGCATGTGCATTTGCATTTCCCAATAACTGACCTGATTAGATGGTATAATGTTGTGGCAAGTTGAGTCGCAGGGATAGGCGCAGTCGATTTCTTGGGCGGCACCCCTTTCAAAGTACCAATCACCGACTAGCTCTGCAATTGTCTGAAACTCCAAAATGATTTTCGTGCAAACACCATGCATCACTAAAAAGCCACAGGCATACAACTTAACCTCATCAATTATTAGTACCTCATTGTCCAGTGTTGGGGAATTCGGTGCAAACCATGTGTCCTGCAGCTCGCTCTGGCAATGTGCAAAGCAAGAATTGATGAACATCCCCACCTCCGGCTCACCTTCAAACAGTTTGAGAGCTGTTAACATTGCACTTCTTAGGCCTGCAGACAAATTCCTCAAGACCGTAACTCAATGAACTTTACACCCGTTCGTTTGATACATGTAGCGAAAATTTGTACAAAGCACTGAATGGTACCTTGGAGAGTTGCAATTTGTAATGTGCTGCATGCGCTAGGGTCCGCCTTACAGCGACTCCAGTGACCCCTAGGATCAGACGAAGGAGGCACAAAGATGTGATGGAACTGCCAAAAAATAATAATATTTTTACTAGTGGTCAGCTGGTGAAAATATTAACTGGCACAATGTATTCCTTTACCTGATATACATCGTATGCTGAATTCAAGATGAAATATGGGGTTTTAATGTTTTGAAGTGCATACTGCGGGAAAAAACACTGCACAGAAGGGGAGAAAAGTATGATCAGTAAAACTGCAGTGCCAATAATGTGGTTCAGTACTCTGAAAGGAGAGAAGGAACGAAAAGAGATCCGACCAGATAAGGATCGAGTGTTGAATTTAGACAGTCTTTGTTCAAATTCTTCTCAGCTCCCTACATTAAGAAAAGAAAATCAAAACATACTTAAAAGAACTTTCAAACATCTTAAGCTAAATTACTGTGTAAGGAGAATGTTTACTGGTGCAAAATAACCTGCAGAGCAACTAGGCTGCTAAAGAAAGGCCTAATGCTGTTGTTGCCAGAAATGTCATCCCTGAAAAATGACATAAGTTTTTTCTTTCAACACATTTGACCAAAAGCTCAACCCTCCAAAAGTAAACTCATTGCTCGATTAGCTCCAGCGTTACACATCAAGGAAAAACCCCGCGTCGCTCATGCATTTCACCGTGGCGACACCCCCAAGAAGCTCCCCGAGGTTGTCGCAGTGGAAGAATGTAGCTAGGCCTCCTGCTGAGCAGCCTGAGAGCAGCACCTGTTGGATTCAGAACTACCTCAAAACCATGATCGACTTAACAATTACACAACTATATGTCTTGTAGAGTGATTTGTGCTACTAACTGAAACTCCACCACTAACTAAGAGCCTAGCATTAGTGGAAAACACACATAAAGTATATTAGACTAGTACTGATGAGACCTGCAGAAACCTTTTCGGCTTTGGCGAGGCCTTTGGTGAGGAGATCGGCGATGATAGCATCCCATATCCTTTGACCTCTCATGTAGATGACTGAAGACTGCATATGTCGGGGCGGCAAACAGTACAAATAGTGAGCAAACGGAGTTCAGTTGAATGCAAGCAGCAACTCGTTTACATATGCAGTTGACAATATGATTTAAACTTTTTAAGAGTACGTACGCCATTTCTGAACTCTGAATCGCCCGCGAAGGATCCGCCGTCGCAGTACCGCAGCTTCACCCGATTCCAGTTGTAAAAATCTGCTCGAATTGTTGGAAACCACAGCGTCAGAAAAATCTTTAATAGCAGGGACGAGAACTAATCTGAAACTCTGAATTCTTTTGACCAGAAGTTGTGCCAGTGGCCTGTTGCAGTAATCATCATCCTTGTAGGACCATGAGCTTGAATTCGCCATGGGCCTAGATGTGTTAAAGCGAACTGTTGGTGCTACCTACCGGATTATGGTGATTGTTGACTGGCCGCAACCTTTTGCAAAAGCACAAGACAGTACCGCCATCACCATGAACGGAGACATGCATGTGCTGTGCTGTGCTGTGCTGATCATCATCGACGACTTAGCGTAAAAGGTACGTACGTACGAGGAAATCAGGAGTGGACGGGGGGAAATGTCTCTCCAATTAATCAAACCCGTGTGCGTTGCTTGGAAAAAGTATTATGAAGCGTTTCTGCTGAAGAAATTGAAAAGGAACTGTAACTGAAGAGAAACAGCAAGACGATTGCGGTACCTGGGTTCCTGGCCGGATCGTTGCTGAGCACGCCGGAGAAGACCTCGAGCTTGCTCATGAGCCGGGTGGACCCCCGCCGCGTGCCGGCTCTTGCGGCGCACGACGGCGCGTCGTTGCACCAGCCGCCGCCCTCGAACTGGAGCAACCAGCCGCGGGCGCCCGCGCCGGAGCCACGGTGGAGGTGGTACGCCGGCGGGCTCCCGTCGAGGCACACTGCAATTGAACGGCAGTTCACACGCGCACATTCCCATGTGGTTAGCATGCCAGAGCTTTAGGCAGAGAATCTGGTGAGCAGGGCAATGTGCGGCCGGGTGAACGCGGGTGAAGGAAAAGAGGATTGATTAAAGGCGTCGCGGACTTGCCTGCCCCCGTGGACGCGGCGCCCGGGACGAGAGTCATGCCCACCAGCAGCCTTTTCTCCTGGCCCGCCGCCGCTGCAGCCGCAGCCGCAGCAGCGACGACGACGACGGCAGCTGCCCACGTCCAGAGCCGCCGCCGGGCCATGTCGGTCGACCGCGGCACGGCACGCGCTGGGAAGAGATATTAAGGACGGGGGGAGAGGAGGCGCGGCAGGAGGAAGAAACTTGCGAGACCTGGACTGTCCGTTTCTGGTGCTTCAATCCGGCCCAGGGATGTCCGTCTCATGTGCACTGTGCATGTCACCGTGTCTGTATATGTAGAGGTTGGATGGCGAGATGGCAACGGCGACGGCCAGAATGCACCAGATGGCGATGGGTGCGGAGGATCTCATCGGCGTTCGTTGGGGTGGAATGGTTGGTCTTACTTCCAATTGTGTACCTGCAATGTCTGTTAATATTAGGCATGATATTAATTATATTTTATAATATTAAGCAAGATATAAACTATTTTTTTGAACTTCGGTGACTTTATATTTAACTAATAATCATATCTTTTACAATAGGGAAACGTTTGTCTCCGGACGACCGGCTGAATTCTGCACCGGTCGCCTCAGACGCGTCACCTGTTTGCAGCGGGCCCATGCACCGCCCATCTCCTCTCCCTTGTCTCTTTGTCGTGGTCACACCTCCAAATCACTTCTATTTGATTCGCTTCCCTTTCTTTCTCTTCGAATCCACTACACATGTGCCCGTCGCGAGGACAGGGAGGCATCGCCTGTGATGCAAGCTGCCGCGTTGGTGCTGCTGGTGACGGCCACGTCTCCGGCGAGGTTTCGGGCTGCGCTAATTGACGGTGCTTCATCTGGGGAAGTCATAGGCACCGACGGGGTCCGAGGAGCAGGAACGAAGACGACCCGGGGGCGGGCGAGGCATGTGAACCGGTGCGTGGTGTTGCTGCGACCAACGACGGTGAGCCCGTGCACCCATGATGCAAGCCCGACGATGCTATGGCCAGCGAGCGTGGTGCTGGAACCAGCATGGGGAGATGCTGGAACAACGTGTGGATGTGCTGCAAGCTCTACTGCATCGCCGCTGGAACCAATTGTTTTGGCTTGGCCCAATTTATATTTTTGCTACCACTGTTTTTCGTTTTGTTTGTAACCAACAAATTTTTTTGCTACCTTCGGCATTTCGGTTTTTGCTGGAACCGACTCCTAATTTGTTAATTTGCTACCATCGATGTTTGGATTTCTGGAAGCAGCTCTATTGTTTTGCTACAACCGGCATTTTAGTTTGCTGGAACAACACACAATTTTCCTTTTTTTTTGCTACCAATGACGTTTTGGTTTGCTGGAGCCATCTTCAATTTTGCTACCACCCGTGTTTTTCAGTTTGCTGGAACATCGTCCAATCTTGCATTTTTGCTTCTATCGTTTTTAGTTTTGCTGGAACCAGCGCAAAATTTTGCTACCACCGCTGTTGGTTGCGAGCCCTGGCGTCGTCTCAGTTAATTATGAGGAGGGCGAGGGGGTAGCACTGGCGAGGGATGGGCGTCGGCGGCGAGGGACGAATGGG